>NC_044911.1:47712865-47882372 GCF_001633185.2 Quercus lobata | reverse complement strand
AATGCAAAAAAATTTTAAAAATTTAAAAACATCGTCCAGGCTTCATTTCAAGACGAAACGGGTCAGGACAGGCCGAAAAATAGAGAACTAAAATAATTTCATTCCTATCCGTTTGAACCCGTCCCGAGTTACAAAATTAAAAAATAAATGCAAAAAAATTTTAAAAATTAAAAAACATCATCCAGGATTCATTTCAAGACAAAACGGGTCAGGACAAGCCAAAAAATAGAGAAGAAATTTCATTCCTATCGCGTTCGAACCCGACCCGAGTTCGAACCCGAAGTTACATTCAAAAATAAATGCAAAAAAATTTTAAAAATTAAGAAACATCATCCGGGCTTCATTTCAAGATGAAACGGGTCAGGATAGGCCGAAAAATAGAGAAGAAAAAAAATTTCATTCCTATCCGTTCGAACCCGACCCGAGTTAAAAAATTCAAAAATAAATGCAAAAAAATTTTAAAAATTAAAAAACATCATCCAGGCTTCATTTCAATATGAAAGGGGTCAGGACAGGCCAAAAAATAGAGAACAAAAAAAATTTCATTCCTATCCGTTCGAACTCGACACGAGTTACAAAATTCAAAAAAAAAATGCAAAAAAAATTTATAAAACCTCTTCCCGGCATTATTTCTAGAGAAAACGAGATGAGATAGGCCGAAAAAGTGAAATCAAAATTTTAGACCCGAATTCCGTTCATTATAGACCCGGGCAAGAAAATTTCGAAAAATATAGTAAAAAAGTTCAAAAAATTATGAAACCTCTTCCCGGCATTATTTCTAGCCAAAACGGGATGAGATAGGCCGAAAAAGTGAAACCAAAATTTTAGTCCCGAATTCCGTTCCTAATAGACCCGGGCAAGAAAATTCCGAAAAAAATAGTAAAAGAATTCAAAAAATTATAAAACCTCTTTCCAGCATTATTTTTAGCCAAAACGGGATGAGATAGGCCGAAAAAGTGAAATGAAAATTTCAGTTCCGAATTCCGTTCATGGTCGGCAGGGGCAAGAAAATTCCGAAAAAAATAGTAAATTCAAAAAATTATAAAACATATTCCCGGCGTTATTTCTAGCCCAAACGGGATGAGATAGGCCGAAAAAGAGAAATCAAAATTTTTGTCCGTAATTCCGTTCGTACTCGACCTGGACAAGAAAATTTCGAAAAAAATAGTAAAACAATTCAAAAAATTATAAAACCTCTTCCCGGCATTATTTCTAGCCAAAAAGGGATGAGATAGGCCGAAAAAGTGAAATCAAAATTTCAGTCCCGAATTCCGTTCATGCTCCGCTCGGCCTAGAAAATTCCGAAAAAAATAGTTAAAAAATTCAAAAAATTATAAAACCTATTCCCGGCATTATTTCTAGCCCAAACGAGATGAGATAGGCCGAAAAAGAGAAATCAAAATTTTTGTCCCGAATTCCGTTCAAACTCGACACGGGCAGGAAAATTCCGAAAAAAATAGTAAAAAAATTCAGAAAATTATAAAACCTCTTCCCGGCATTATTTTTAGCAAAAACGGGGTAAGATAGGGCGAAAAAGTGAAATCAAAATTTTAGTCCCGAATTCCGTTCATAGTCGACCTGAGCTTTAAAATTCCGAAAAAATAGTAAAAAAATTCAAAAAATTATAAAACCTCTTCCCAGCATTATTTCTAGCCAAAACGGCATGAGATAGGCCGAAAAAGTGAAATAAATATTTTTGTCCCGAATTCCATTCATAATCGACCTGGGCAAGAAAATTCCGGAAAAAAATAGTAAAAAAATTATAAAACCTCTTTCCGGCATTATTTTTAGCCAAAACGGGTTGAGATAGGCCGAAAAAGTGAAACCAAAATTTTAGTCCCGAATTCTGTTCATAATCGACCCGGGCAAGAAAATTCCGAAAAAAATTGAAAAAAAATTGAAAAAATTATAAAACCTCTTCCCGGCATTATTTCTAGCCAAAGCGGGATGAGATAGGCCGAAAAAGTGAAGCCAAAATTTTAGTCCCGAATTCCGTTCGTAATCGACCCGAGCAATAAAATTCTGAAAAAAATAGTAAAAAAATTATAAAACCTCTTTCCGGCATTATTTTTAGCCAGAACGGGGATGAGATAGGCCGAAAAACTGAAATTAAAATTTCAGTCCCAAATTCCGTTAATGCTCGGCTCGGGCAAGAAAATTCCGAAATAAAATAGTAAAAAAATTGAAAGAATTATAAAACCTATTCCCGGCGTTATTTCTACCCCAAACGGGATGAGATATGACAAAAAAGAGATCAAAATTTTTGTCCCGAAATCCGTTCATACTCGACGCGGGCAAGAAAATTCCGAAACAAATAGTAAAAAAATTCAAAAAATTATAAAACCTCATCCCAGCATTATTTTTAGCAAAAACAGGGTAAGATAGGCCGAAAAAGTGAAATCAAAATTTTAGTTCCGAATTCCGTTCATAGTCGACCTGAGCTTGAAAATTCCGAAAAAATAGTAAAAAAATTCAAAAAATTATAAAACCTATTCCCGGCGTTATTTCTAGCCCAAACGGGATCATATAGGCAGAAAAAGAGAAATCAAAATTTTAGTCCCGAATTCCGTTCATACTCGACACGGGCAAGAAAATTCCGAAAAAAATAGTAAAAAAATTCAAAAAATTATAAAACCTATTCCCGGCGTCATTTCTAGCCCAGACGGGATCAGATAGGGCGTAAAAGAGAAATCAAAATTTTAGTCCCGAATTCCGTTCGTACTCGACCTGGGCAAGAAAATTCCAAAAAAAATAGTAAAAAAATACAAAAAATAATAAAACCTCTTCCCGGCATTATTTCTAGCCAAAACGGGATAAGATAGGTCGAAAAAGTGAAACCAAAATTTTAGTCCCGAATTCCGTTCCTAATAGACCCGGGCAAGAAAATTCCGAAAAAAATAGTAAAAGAATTCAAAAAATTATAAAACCTCTTTCCGGCATTATTTTTAGCCAAAACGGGATGAGATAGGCCGAAAAAGTGAAATCAATATTTCAGTTCCGAATTCCCTTCATGGTCGGCTCGGGCAAGAAAATTCCGAAAAAAATAGTAAAAAAATTCAAAAAATTATAAAACATATTCCCGGCGTTATTTCTAGCCCAAACGGGATGAGATAGGCTGAAAAAGAGAAATCAAAATTTTAGTCCGTAATTCCGTTCGTACTCGACCTGGACAAGAAAATTCCGAAAAAAATAGTAAAACAATTCAAAAAATTATAAAACCTCTTCCCGACATTATTTCAAGCCAAAACGGGATGAGATAGGCCGAAAAAGTGAAATCAAAATTTTAGTCCCGAATTCCGTTCATAATTGACCCGGGCAAGAAAATTCCGAAAAAAATATTAAGAAAATTCAAAAAATTATAAAACCTCTTTCCGGCATTATTTTTAGCCAAAACGGGATGAGATAGGCCGAAAAAGTGAAATCAAAATTTCAGTCCCGAATTCCGTTCATGCTCCGCTCGGGCAAGAAAATTCCCAAAAAAATAGTTAAAAAATTCAAAAAATTATAAAACCTATTCCCGGCGTTATTTCTAGCCTAAACGGGATGAGATAGGCCGAAAAAGAGAAATCAAAATTTTTGTCCCGAATTCCGTTCATACTCGACACTAGCAAGAAAATTCCGAAAAAAATAGTAAAAAAATTCAAAAAATTATAAAACCTCTTCCCTGCAATATTTTTCGTAAAAACGGGGTAAGATAGGCCGAAAAAGTGAAATGAAAATTTTAGTCCCGAATTCCGTTCATAGTCTACCTGAGTTTGAAAATTCCGAAAAAATAGTAAAAAAATTCAAAAAATTATAAAACCCCTTCCCGGCATTATTTCTAGCCAAAAGAGGATGAGATAGGCCGAAAAAGTGAAATCAAAATTTTAGTCCCGAATTCCGTTCATAATCGACCCGGGCTTGAAAATTCCGAAAAAATAGTAAAAAAATTCAAAAAATTATAAAACCTCTTCCCGGCATTATTTCTAGCCAAAACGGGATGAGATAGGCCGAAAAAGTGAAATCAAAATTTTAGTCTCGAATTCCGTTCATAATCGACCCGGGCAAGAAAATTCCGAAAAAAATAGTAAAAAAACTCAAATAATTATAAAACCTATTCCCGGCGTTATTTCTAGCCCAAACGGGATCAGATAGGCCGAAAAAGTGAAATCAAAATTTTAGTCCCGAATTCTGTTCGTACTCGACCTGGGCAAGAAAATTCCGAAAAAAATAGTAAAAAAATTCAAAAAATTATAAAACCTCTTCCCGGCATTATTTCTAGCCAAACCGGGATGAGATAGGACGAAAAAGTGAAATCAAAATTTCAGTCCCGAATTCAGTTCATGATCGGCTCGGGAAGGAAAATTCCAAAAAAATAGTAAAAAAATTCAAAAAATTATAAAACCTATTCCCGGCGTTATTTCTAGCCCAAACGGGATGAGATAGGCCGAAAAAGAGAAATCAAAATTTTAGTCCCAAATTCCGTTCGTACTCGACTTGGGGAAGAAAATTCCGAAAAAAATTGTAAAAAAATTATAAAACCTCTTCCCGGCATTATTTCAAGCCAAAACGGGATGAGATAGGCCGAAAAAGAGAAATCAAAATTTTAGTCCCGAATTCCATTCGTACTCGACTTGGGCAAGAAAATTCCGAAAAAAATAATAAAAAAATTCAAAAAATTATAAAACCTCTTTCCGGCATTATTTTTAGCCAAAACGGGATGAGATAGGACGAAAAAGTGAAATCAAAATTTCAGTCCCGAATTCAGTTCATGATCGGCTCGGGAAGGAAAATTCCAAAAAAATAGTAAAAAAATTCAAAAAATTATAAAACCTATTCCCGGCGTTATTTCTAGCCCAAACGGGATGAGATAGGCCGAAAAAGAGAAATCAAAATTTTAGTCCCAAATTCCGTTCGTACTCGACTTGGGGAAGAAAATTCCGAAAAAAATTGTAAAAAAATTATAAAACCTCTTCCCGGTATTATTTCTAGCCAAAACGGGATGAGATAGGCCGAAAAAGAGAAATCAAAATTTTAGTCCCGAATTCCATTCGTACTCGACTTGGGCAAGAAAATTCCGAAAAAAATAGTAAAAAAATTCAAAAAATTATAAAACCTCTTTCCGGCATTATTTTTAGCCAAAACGGGATGAGATAGGACGAAAAAGTGAAATCAAAATTTCAGTCCCGAATTCAGTTCATGATCGGCTCCGGAAGGAAAATTCCAAAAAAATAGTAAAAAAATTCAAAAAATTATAAAACCTATTCCCGGCGTTATTTCTAGCCCAAACGGGATGAGATAGGCCGAAAAAGAGAAATCAAAATTTTAGTCCCAAATTCCGTTCGTACTCAACTTGGGGAAGAAAATTCCGAAAAAAATTGTAAAAAAATTCAAAAAATTATAAAACCTCTTCCCGGCATTATTTCTAGCCAAAACGGGATGAGATAGGCCGAAAAAGAGAAATCAAAATTTTAGTCCCGAATTCCATTCGTACTCGACTTGGGCAAGAAAATTCCGAAAAAAATAGTAAAAAAATTCAAAAAATTATACAACCTCTTCCCGACATTATTTCTATCCAAAACGGGATGAGATAGGCCGAAAAAGTGAAATCAAAATTTTAGGCCCGAATTTCGTTCATAATAGACCTGGGCAAGAAAATTCCGGAAAAAATAATAAAAAAATTCAAAATATTATAAAACCTCTTTCCGGCATTATTTTTAGCCAAAACTGGATGAGATAGGCCGAAAAAGTGAAATCAAAATTTCAGTCCCGAATTCCGTTCATGCTCGGCTCGGGCAAGAAAATTCCGAAAAAAATAGTAAAAAAATTCAAAAAATTATAAAACATATTCCCGGCATTTCTAGCCCAAACGGGATCAGATAGGCCGAAAAAGAGAAATCAAAATTTTAGTCCCGAATTCTGTTCGTACTCTTCCTAGGCAAGAAAATTACGAAAAAAATTGTAAAAAAATTCAAAAAATTATAAAACCTCTACCCGGCATTATTTCTAGCCAAAACGGGATGAGATAAGCCAAAAAAGTGAAATCAAAATTTAGTCCCGAATTCCGTTCATAATAGACCTGAGTAAGAAAATTCTGAAAAAAATAGTAAAAAAATTCAAAAAATTATAAAACCTCTTTCCGGCATTATTTTTAGCCAAAACGGGATGAGATAGGCCGAAAAAGTGAAATCAAAATTTCAGTCCCGAATTCCGTTCATGCACCGCTCGGGCAAGAAAATTCCGAAAAAAATAGTTAAAAAATTCAAAAAATTATAAAACCTATTCCCGGCATTATTTCTAGGCCCAACGGGATGAGATAGGCCAAAAAAGAGAAATCAAAATTTTTGTCCCGAATTCCGTTCAAACTCGACACGGGCATGAAAATTCCGAAAAAAATTGTAAAAAAATTCAAAAAATTATAAAACCTCTTCCCGGCATTATTTTTAGCAAAAACGGGGTAAGATAGGCCGAAAAAGTGAAATCAAAATTTTAGTCCCGAATTCCGTTCATAGTCGACTTGAGCTTGAAAATTCCGAAAAAATAGTAAAAAAATTCAAAAAATTATAAAACCTCTTCCCAGCATTATTTCTAGCCAAAACGGGATGAGATAGGCCGAAAAAGTGAAATCAAAATTTTAGTCCTGAATTCCGTTCATACTCGACCCGGGCAAGAAAATTCCGAAAAAAATAGTAAAAAATTCAAAAAATTATAAAACCTCTTCCCGTCATTATTTCTAGCCAAAACGGGATGAGATAGGCCGAAAATGTGAAACCAAAATTTTAGTCCCAAATTCCGTTCATAATAGAACTGGGCAAGAAAATTATGAAGAAAATAGAAAAAAAATTCAAAAAATTATAAAACCTCTTCCCGGCATTATGTCTAGCCAAAACGGGATGAGATAGGCCAAAAAAGTGAAACCAAAATTTTAGTCCCGAATTCCGTTCATAATAGAACCGGGCAAGAAAATTTCAAAAAAAATAGTAAAAAAATTCAAAAAATTATAAAACCTCTTCCCGGCATTATTCATAGTCAAAACGGGATGAGATAGGCCGAAAAAGTGAAATCAAAATTTTAGTCCCGAATTCCGTTCATACTCGACCCGGGCACCGGGGAAGAAAATTCCGAAAAAAATAGTAAAAAAATTCAAAAAATTATAAAACCTATTCCCGGCGTTATTTCTAGCCCAAATGGGATCAGATAGGCCGTAAAAGAGAAATCAAAATTTTAGCCCCGAATTCCGTTCGTACTCGACCTAGGCAAGCAAATTCCAAAAAAAAATAGAAAAAAATTCAAAAAATTATAAAACCTCTTCCCGGCATTATTTCTAGCCAAAACGGGATGAGATAGGCCGAAAAAGTGAAACCAAAATTTTAGTCCCGAATTCCGTTCCTAATAGACCCGGGCAAGAAAATTCCGAAAAAAATAGTAAAAGAATTCAAAAAATTATAAAACCTCTTTCCAGCATTATTTTTAGCCAAAACGGGATGAGATAGGCCGAAAAAGTGAAATGAAAATTTCAGTTCCGAATTCCGTTCATGGTCGGCTCGGGCAAGAAAATTCCGAAAAAAATAGTAAATTCAAAAAATTATAAAACATATTCCCGGCGTTATTTCTAGCCCAAACGGGATGAGATAGGCCGAAAAAGAGAAATCAAAATTTTTGTCCGTAATTACGTTCGTACTCGACCTGGACAAGAAAATTTCGAAAAAAATAGTAAAACAATTCAAAAAATTATAAAACCTCTTCCCGGCATTATTTCTAGCCAAAAAGGGATGAGATAGGCCGAAAAAGTGAAATCAAAATTTCAGTCCCGAATTCCGTTCATGCTCCGCTCGGCCTAGAAAATTCCGAAAAAATAGTTAAAAAATTCAAAAAATTATAAAACCTATTCCCGGCATTATTTCTAGCCCAAACGAGATGAGATAGGCCGAAAAAGAGAAATC
This sequence comes from Quercus lobata, assembly GCF_001633185.2. Lineage (NCBI taxonomy): Eukaryota > Viridiplantae > Streptophyta > Magnoliopsida > Fagales > Fagaceae > Quercus > Quercus lobata. The sequence continues at coordinate 47,874,450 of NC_044911.1, read as the reverse complement.
AAAATTTTTGTCCCGAATTCCGTTCAAACTCGACACGGGCAGGAAAATTCCGAAAAAAATAGTAAAAAAATTCAGAAAATTATAAAACCTCTTCCCGGCATTATTTTTAGCAAAAACGGGGTAAGATAGGGCGAAAAAGTGAAATCAAAATTTTAGTCCCGAATTCCGTTCATAGTCGACCTGAGCTTTAAAATTCCGAAAAAATAGTAAAAAAATTCAAAAAATTATAAAACCTCTTCCCAGCATTATTTCTAGCCAAAACGGCATGAGATAGGCCGAAAAAGTGAAATCAATATTTTTGTCCCGAATTCCATTCATAATCGACCTGGGCAAGAAAATTCTGGAAAAAAATAGTAAAAAAATTATAAAACCTCTTTCCGGCATTATTTTTAGCCAAAACGGGTTGAGATAGGCCGAAAAAGTGACACCAAAATTTTAGTCCCGAATTCTGTTCATAATCGACCCGAGCAAGAAAATTCCGAAAAAAATTGAAAAAAAATTGAAAAAATTATAAAACCTCTTCCCGGCATTATTTCTAGCCAAAACGGGATGAGATAGGCCGAAAAAGTGAAGCCAAAATTTTAGTCCCGAATTCCGTTCGTAATCGACCCGGGCAAGAAAATTCTGAAAAAAATTGTAAAAAAATTATAAAACCTCTTTTCGGCATTATTTTTAGCCAGAACGGGGATGAGATAGGCCGAGAAACTGAAATCAAAATTTCAGTCCCGAATTCCGTTAATGCTCGGCTCGGGCAAGAAAATTCCGAAAAAAATATTAAAAAAATTGAAAGAATTATAAAACCTATTCCCGGCGTTATTTCTACCCCAATCGGGATGAGATATGACAAAAAAGAGATCAAAATTTTTGTCCCGAAATCCGTTCATACTCGACGCGGGCAAGAAAATTCCGAAACAAATAGTAAAAAAATTCAAAAAATTATAAAACCTCATCCCAGCATTATTTTTAGCAAAAACAGGGTAAGATAGGCCGAAAAAGTGAAATCAAAATTTTAGTCCCGAATTCCGGTTAAAATCGACCTGAGCTTGAAAATTCCGAAAAAATAGTAAAAAAATTCAAAAAATTATAAAACCTATTCCCGGCGTTATTTCTAGCCCAAACGGGATCATATAGGCAGAAAAAGAGAAATCAAAATTTTAGTCCCGAATTCCGTTCATACTCGACACGGGCAAGAAAATTCCGAAAAAAATAGTAAAAAAATTCAAAAAATTATAAAACCTATTCCCGGCGTTATTTCTAGCCCAGACGGGATCAGATAGGGCGTAAAAGAGAAATCAAAATTTTAGTCCCGAATTCCGTTCGTACTCGACCTGGGCAAGAAAATTCCAAAAAAAATAGTAAAAAAATTCAAAAAATTATAAATTCTCTTCCCGGCATTATTTCTAGCCAAAACGGGATGAGATAGGTCGAAAAAGTGAAACCAAAATTTTAGTCCCGAATTCCGTTCCTAATAGACCCGGGCAAGAAAATTCCGAAAAAAATAGTAAAAGAATTCAAAAAATTATAAAACCTCTTTCCGGCATTATTTTTAGCCAAAACGGGATGAGATAGGCCGAAAAAGTGAAATCCATATTTCAGTTCCGAATTCCGTTCATGGTCGGCTCGGGCAAGAAAATTCCTAAAAAAATAGTAAAAAAATTCAAAAAATTATAAAACATATTCCCGGCGTTATTTCTAGCCCAAACGGGATGAGATAGGCCGAAAAAGAGAAATCAAAATTTTAGTCCGTAATTCCGTTCGTACTCGACCTGGACAAGAAAATTCCGAAAAAAATAGTAAAACAATTCAAAAAATTATAAAACCTCTTCCCGACATTATTTCAAGCCAAAACGGGATGAGATAGGCCGAAAAAGTGAAATCAAAATTTTAGTCCCGAATTCCGTTCATAATCGACCCGGGCTTGAAAATTCCGAAAAAATAGTAAAAAAATTCAAAAAATTATAAAACCTATTCCCGGCATTATTTCTAGCCAAAACGGGATGAGATAGGCCGAAAAAGTGAAATCAAAATTTTAGTCCCGAATTCCGTTCATAATCGACCCGGGCAAGAAAATCCCGAAAAAAATAGGAAAAAAACTCAAATAATTATAAAAACTATTCCCGGCGTTATTTCTAGCCCAAACGGGATCAGATAGGCCGAAAAAGTGAAATCAAAATTTTAGTCCCGAATTCCGTTCGTACTCGACCTGGGCAAGAAAATTCCGAAAAAAATAGTAAAAAAATTCAAAAAATTATAAAACCTCTTCCCGGCATTATTTCTAGCCAAACCGGGATGAGATAGGACGAAAAAGTGAAATCAAAATTTCAGTCCCGAATTCAGTTCATGATCGGCTCGGGAAGGAAAATTCCAAAAAAATAGTAAAAAAATTCAAAAAATTATAAAACCTATTCCCGGCGTTATTTCTAGCCCAAACGGGATGAGATAGGCCGAAAAAGAGAAATCAAAATTTTAGTCCCAAATTCCGTTCGTACTCGACTTGGGGAAGAAAATTCCGAAAAAAATTGTAAAAAAATTATAAAACCTCTTCCCGGTATTATTTCTAGCCAAAACGGGATGAGATAGGCCGAAAAAGAGAAATCAAAATTTTAGTCCCGAATTCCATTCGTACTCGACTTGGGCAAGAAAATTCCGAAAAAAATAGTAAAAAAATTCAAAAAATTATAAAACCTCTTTCCGGCATTATTTTTAGCCAAAACGGGATGAGATAGGACGAAAAAGTGAAATCAAAATTTCAGTCCCGAATTCAGTTCATGATCGGCTCGGGAAGGAAAATTCCAAAAAAATAGTAAAAAAATTCAAAAAATTATAAAACCTATTCCCGGCGTTATTTCTAGCCCAAACGGGATGAGATAGGCCGAAAAAGAGAAATCAAAATTTTAGTCCCAAATTCCGTTCGTACTCGACTTGGGGAAGAAAATTCCGAAAAAATTGTAAAAAAATTATAAAACCTCTTCCCGGCATTATTTCAAGCCAAAACGGGATGAGATAGGCCGAAAAAGAGAAATCAAAATTTTAGTCCCGAATTCCATTCGTACTCGACTTGGGCAAGAAAATTCCGAAAAAAATAATAAAAAAATTCAAAAAATTATAAAACCTCTTTCCGGCATTATTTTTAGCCAAAACGGGATGAGATAGGACGAAAAAGTGAAATCAAAATTTCAGTCCCGAATTCAGTTCATGATCGGCTCGGGAAGGAAAATTCCAAAAAAATAGTAAAAAAATTCAAAAAATTATAAAACCTATTCCCGGCGTTATTTCTAGCCCAAACGGGATGAGATAGGCCGAAAAAGAGAAATCAAAATTTTAGTCCCAAATTCCGTTCGTACTCGACTTGGGGAAGAAAATTCCGAAAAAAATTGTAAAAAAATTATAAAACCTCTTCCCGGCATTATTTCAAGCCAAAACGGGATGAGATAGGCCGAAAAAGAGAAATCAAAATTTTAGTCCCGAATTCAATTCGTACTCGGAACTTTCGGCAAGAAAATTCCGAAAAAAATAGTAAAAAAATTCAAAAAATTATTAAACCTCTTCCGACATTATTTCTATCCAAAACGGGATGAGATAGGCCAAAAAAGTGAAATCAAAATTTTAGGCCCGAATTTCGTTCATAATAGACCTGGGCAAGAAAATTCCGGAAAAAATAATAAAAAAATTCAAAATATTATAAAACCTCTTTCCGGCATTATTTTTAGCCAAAACTGGATAAGATAGGCCGAAAAAGTGAAATCAAAATTTCAGTCCCGAATTCCGTTCATGCTCGGCTCGGGCAAGAAAATTCCGAAAAAAATAGTAAAAAAATTCAAAAAATTATAAAACATATTCCTGGCATTATTTCTAGCCCAAACGGGATCAGATAGGCCGAAAAAGAGAAATCAAAATTTTAGTCCCGAATTCTGTTCGTACTCTTCCTAGGCAAGAAAATTACGAAAAAAATTGTAAAAAAATTCAAAAAATTAAAAAACCTCTACCCGGCATTATTTCTAGCCAAAACGGGATGAGATAAGCCAAAAAAGTGAAATCAAAATTGTAGTCCCGAATTTCGTTCATAATAGACCTGAGTAAGAAAATTCTGAAAAAAATAGTAAAAAAATTCAAAAAATTATAAAACCTCTTTCCGGCATTATTTTTAGCCAAAACGGGATGAAATAGGCCGAAAAAGTGAAATCAAAATTTCAGTCCCGAATTCCGTTCATGCACTGCTCGGGCAAGAAAATTCCGAAAAAAATAGTTAAAAAATTCAAAAAATTATAAAACCTATTCCCGGCATTATTTCTAGGCCCAACGGGATGAGATAGGCCAAAAAAGAGAAATCAAAATTTTTGTCCCGAATTCCTTTCAAACTCGACATGGGCATGAAAATTCCGAAAAAAATTGTAAAAAAATTCAAAAAATTATAAAACCTCTTCCCGGCATTATTTTTAGCAAAAACGGGGTAAGATAGGCCGAAAAAGTGAAATCAAAATTTTAGTCCCGAATTCCGTTCATAGTCGACTTGAGCTTGAAAATTCCGAAAAAATAGTAAAAAAATTCAAAAAATTATAAAACCTCTTCCCAGCATTATTTCTAGCCAAAACGGGATGAGATTGGCCGAAAAAGTGAAATCAAAATTTTAGTCCTGAATTCCGTTCGTACTCGACCCGGGCAAGAAAATTCCGAAAAAAATAGTAAAAAATTCAAAAAATTATAAAACCTCTTCCCGTCATTATTTCTAGCCAAAACGGGATGAGATAGGCCGAAAATGTGAAACCAAAATTTTAGTCCCAAATTCCGTTCATAATAGAACTGGGCAAGAAAATTATGAAGAAAATAGAAAAAAAATTCAAAAAATTATAAAACCTCTTCCCGGCATTATGTCTAGCCAAAACGGGATGAGATAGGCCAAAAAAGTGAAACCAAAATTTTAGTCCCGAATTCCGTTCATAATAGAACCGGGCAAGAAAATTTCAAAAAAAATAGTAAAAAAATTCAAAAAATTATAAAACCTCTTCCCGGCATTATTCATAGTCAAAACGGGATGAGATAGGCCGAAAAAGTGAAATCAAAATTTTAGTCCCGAATTCCGTTCATACTCGACCCGGGCAAAAAAATTCCGAAAAAAATAGTAAAAAAATTCAAAAAATTATAAAATCTCTTCCCGGCATTATTTCTAGCCAAAACGGGATGAGATAGGCCGAAAAAGTGAAACCAAAATTTTAGTCCCGAATTCCGTTCATACTCGACACGGGGAAGAAAATTCCGAAAAAAATAGTAAAAAAATTCAAAAAATTATAAAACCTATTCCCGGCGTTATTTCTAGCCCAAATGGGATCAGATAGGCCGTAAAAGAGAAATCAAAATTTTAGCCCCGAATTCCGTTCGTACTCGACCTAGGCAAGCAAATTCCAAAAAAAAATAGAAAAAAATTCAAAAAATTATAAAACCTCTTCCCGGCATTATTTCTAGCCAAAACGGGATGAGATAGGCCGAAAAAGTGAAACCAAAATTTTAGTCCCGAATTCCGTTCCTAATAGACCCGGGCAAGAAAATTCCGAAAAAAATAGTAAAAGAATTCAAAAAATTATAAAACCTCTTTCCAGCATTATTTTTAGCCAAAACGGGATGAGATAGGCCGAAAAAGTGAAATCAAAATTTCAGTTCCAAATTCCGTTCATGGTCGGCTCGGGCAAGAAAATTCCGAAAAAAATAGTAAATTCAAAAAATTATAAAACAAATTCCCGGCGTTATTTCTAGCCCAAACGGGATGAGATAGGCCGAAAAAGAGAAATCAAAATTTTTGTCCGTAATTCCGTTCGTACTCGACCTGGACAAGAAAATTTCGAAAAAAATAGTAAAACAATTCAAAAAATTATAAAACCTCTTCCCGGCATTATTTCTAGCCAAAAAGGGATGAGATAGGCCGAAAAAGTGAAATCAAAATTTCAGTCCCGAATTCCGTTCATGCTCCGCTCGGCCTAGAAAATTCCGAAAAAAATAGTTAAAAAATTCAAAAAATTATAAAACCTATTCCCGGCATTATTTCTAGCCCAAACGAGATGAGATAGGCCGAAAAAGAGAAATCAAAATTTTTGTCCCGAATTCCGTTCAAACTCGACACGGGCAGGAAAATTCCGAAAAAAATAGTAAAAAAATTCAGAAAATTATAAAACCTCTTCCCGGCATTATTTTTAGCAAAAACGGGGTAAGATAGGGCGAAAAAGTGAAATCAAAATTTTAGTCCCGAATTCCGTTCATAGTCGACCTGAGCTTTAAAATTCCGAAAAAATAGTAAAAAAATTCAAAAAATTATAAAACCTCTTCCCAGCATTATTTCTAGCCAAAACGGCATGAGATAGGCCGAAAAAGTGAAATCAAAATTTTAGTCCTGAATTCCGTTCGTACTCGACCCGGGCAAGAAAATTCCGAAAAAAATAGTAAAAAATTCAAAAAATTATAAAACCTCTTCCCGTCATTATTTCTAGCCAAAACGGGATGAGGTAGGCCGAAAATGTGAAACCAAAATTTTAGTCCCAAATTCCGTTCATAATAGAACTGGGCAAGAAAATTATGAAGAAAATAGAAAAAAAATTCAAAAAATTATAAAACCTCTTCCCGGCATTATGTCTAGCCAAAACGGGATGAGATAGGCCAAAAAAGTGAAACCAAAATTTTAGTCCCGAATTCCGTTCATAATAGAACCGGGCAAGAAAATTTCAAAAAAAATAGTAAAAAAATTCAAAAAATTATAAAACCTCTTCCCGGCATTATTCATAGTCAAAACGGGATGAGATAGGCCGAAAAAGTGAAATCAAAATTTTTGTCTCGAATTCCGTTCATACTCGACACGGGGAAGAAAATTCCGAAAAAAATAGTAAAAAAATTCAAAAAATTATAAAACCTATTCCCGGCGTTATTTCTAGCCCAAATGGGATCAGATAGGCCGTAAAAGAGAAATCAAAATTTTAGCCCCGAATTCCGTTCGTACTCGACCTAGGCAAGCAAATTCCAAAAAAAAATAGAAAAAAATTCAAAAAATTATAAAACCTCTTCCCGGCATTATTTCTAGCCAAAACGGGATGAGATAGGCCGAAAAAGTGAAACCAAAATTTTAGTCCCGAATTCCGTTCCTAATAGACCCGGGCAAGAAAATTCCGAAAAAAATAGTAAAAGAATTCAAAAAATTATAAAACCTCTTTCCAGCATTATTTTTAGCCAAAACGGGATGAGATAGGCCGAAAAAGTGAAATCAAAAATTTCAGTTCCGAATTCCGTTCATGGTCGGCTCGGGCAAGAAAATTCCGAAAAAAATAGTAAATTCAAAAAATTATAAAACAAATTCCCGGCGTTATTTCTAGCCCAAACGGGATGAGATAGGCCGAAAAAGAGAAATCAAAATTTTTGTCCGTAATTCCGTTCGTACTCGACCTGGACAAGAAAATTTCGAAAAAAATAGTAAAACAATTCAAAAAATTATAAAACCTCTTCCCGGCATTATTTCTAGCCAAAAAGGGATGAGATAGGCCGAAAAAGTGAAATCAAAATTTCAGTCCCGAATTCCGTTCATGCTCCGCTCGGCCTAGAAAATTCCGAAAAAAATAGTTAAAAAATTCAAAAAATTATAAAACCTATTCCCGGCATTATTTCTAGCCCAAACGAGATGAGATAGGCCGAAAAAGAGAAATCAAAATTTTTGTCCCGAATTCCGTTCAAACTCGACACGGGCAGGAAAATTCCGAAAAAAATAGTAAAAAAATTCAGAAAATTATAAAACCTCTTCCCGGCATTATTTTTAGCAAAAACGGGGTAAGATAGGGCGAAAAAGTGAAATCAAAATTTTAGTCCCGAATTCCGTTCATAGTCGACCTGAGCTTTAAAATTCCGAAAAAATAGTAAAAAAATTCAAAAAATTATAAAACCTCTTCCCAGCATTATTTCTAGCCAAAACGGCATGAGATAGGCCGAAAAAGTGAAATCAATATTTTTGTCCCGAATTCCATTCATAATCGACCTGGGCAAGAAAATTCTGGAAAAAAATAGTAAAAAAATTATAAAACCTCTTTCCGGCATTATTTTTAGCCAAAACGGGTTGAGATAGGCCGAAAAAGTGACACCAAAATTTTAGTCCCGAATTCTGTTCATAATCGACCCGAGCAAGAAAATTCCGAAAAAAATTGAAAAAAAATTGAAAAAATTATAAAACCTCTTCCCGGCATTATTTCTAGCCAAAACGGGATGAGATAGGCCGAAAAAGTGAAGCCAAAATTTTAGTCCCGAATTCCGTTCGTAATCGACCCGGGCAAGAAAATTCTGAAAAAAATTGTAAAAAAATTATAAAACCTCTTTTCGGCATTATTTTTAGCCAGAACGGGGATGAGATAGGCCGAGAAACTGAAATCAAAATTTCAGTCCCGAATTCCGTTAATGCTCGGCTCGGGCAAGAAAATTCCGAAAAAAATATTAAAAAAATTGAAAGAATTATAAAACCTATTCCCGGCGTTATTTCTACCCCAATCGGGATGAGATATGACAAAAAAGAGATCAAAATTTTTGTCCCGAAATCCGTTCATACTCGACGCGGGCAAGAAAATTCCGAAACAAATAGTAAAAAAATTCAAAAAATTATAAAACCTCATCCCAGCATTATTTTTAGCAAAAACAGGGTAAGATAGGCCGAAAAAGTGAAATCAAAATTTTAGTCCCGAATTCCGGTTAAAATCGACCTGAGCTTGAAAATTCCGAAAAAATAGTAAAAAAATTCAAAAAATTATAAAACCTATTCCCGGCGTTATTTCTAGCCCAAACGGGATCATATAGGCAGAAAAAGAGAAATCAAAATTTTAGTCCCGAATTCCGTTCATACTCGACACGGGCAAGAAAATTCCGAAAAAAATAGTAAAAAAATTCAAAAAATTATAAAACCTATTCCCGGCGTTATTTCTAGCCCAGACGGGATCAGATAGGGCGTAAAAGAGAAATCAAAATTTTAGTCCCGAATTCCGTTCGTACTCGACCTGGGCAAGAAAATTCCAAAAAAAATAGTAAAAAAATTCAAAAAATTATAAATTCTCTTCCCGGCATTATTTCTAGCCAAAACGGGATGAGATAGGTCGAAAAAGTGAAACCAAAATTTTAGTCCCGAATTCCGTTCCTAATAGACCCGGGCAAGAAAATTCCGAAAAAAATAGTAAAAGAATTCAAAAAATTATAAAACCTCTTTCCGGCATTATTTTTAGCCAAAACGGGATGAGATAGGCCGAAAAAGTGAAATCCATATTTCAGTTCCGAATTCCGTTCATGGTCGGCTCGGGCAAGAAAATTCCTAAAAAAATAGTAAAAAAATTCAAAAAATTATAAAACATATTCCCGGCGTTATTTCTAGCCCAAACGGGATGAGATAGGCCGAAAAAGAGAAATCAAAATTTTAGTCCGTAATTCCGTTCGTACTCGACCTGGACAAGAAAATTCCGAAAAAAATAGTAAAACAATTCAAAAAATTATAAAACCTCTTCCCGACATTATTTCAAGCCAAAACGGGATGAGATAGGCCGAAAAAGTGAAATCAAAATTTTAGTCCCGAATTCCGTTCATAATTGACCCGGGCAAGAAAATTCCGAAAAAAATATTAAGAAAATTCAAAAAATTATAAAACCTCTTTCCGGCATTATTTTTAGCCAAAACGGGATGAGATAGGCCGAAAAAGTGAAATCAAAATTTCAGTCCCGAATTCCGTTCATGCTCCGCTCGGGCAAGAAAATTCCCAAAAAAATAGTTAAAAAATTCAAAAAATTATAAAACCTATTCCCGGCGTTATTTCTAGCCTAAACGGGATGAGATAGGCCGAAAAAGAGAAATCAAAATTTTTGTCCCGAATTCCGTTCATACTCGACACTAGCAAGAAAATTCCGAAAAAAATAGTAAAAAAATTCAAAAAATTATAAAACCTCTTCCCTGCAATATTTTTCGTAAAAACGGGGTAAGATAGGCCGAAAAAGTGAAATGAAAATTTTAGTCCCGAATTCCGTTCATAGTCTACCTGAGTTTGAAAATTCCGAAAAAATAGTAAAAAAATTCAAAAAATTATAAAACCTCTTCCCGGCATTATTTCTAGCCAAAAGAGGATGAGATAGGCCGAAAAAGTGAAATCAAAATTTTAGTCCCGAATTCCGTTCATAATCGACCCGGGCTTGAAAATTCCGAAAAAATAGTAAAAAAATTCAAAAAATTATAAAACCTCTTCCCGGCATTATTTCTAGCCAAAACGGGATGAGATAGGCCGAAAAAGTGAAATCAAAATTTTAGTCCCGAATTCCGTTCATAATCGACCCGGGCAAGAAAATTCCGAAAAAAATAGTAAAAAAACTCAAATAATTATAAAACCTATTCCCGGCGTTATTTCTAGCCCAAACGGGATCAGATAGGCCGAAAAAGTGAAATCAAAATTTTAGTCCCGAATTCTGTTCGTACTCGACCTGGGCAAGAAAATTCCGAAAAAAATAGTAAAAAAATTCAAAAAATTATAAAACCTCTTCCCGGCATTATTTCTAGCCAAACCGGGATGAGATAGGACGAAAAAGTGAAATCAAAATTTCAGTCCCGTTCAGTTCATGATCGGCTCGGGAAGGAAAATTCCAAAAAAATAGTAAAAAAATTCAAAAAATTATAAAACCTATTCCCGGCGTTATTTCTCGGGATGAGATAGGCTTTTTAGGGGAAGAAAATTCCGAAAAAAATTGTAAAAAAATTATAAAACCTCTTCCCGGCATTATTTCAAGCCAAAACGGGATGAGATAGGCCGAAAAAGAGAAATCAAAATTTTAGTCCCGAATTCCATTCGTACTCGACTTGGGCAAGAAAATTCCGAAAAAAATAATAAAAAAATTCAAAAAATTATAAAACCTCTTTCCGGCATTAAAAAAATGAGATAGGACGAAAAAGTGAAATTTTCAGTCCCGAATTCAATGATCGGCTCGGGAAGGAAAATTCCAAAAAAATAGTAAAAAAATTCAAAAAATTATAAAACCTATTCCCGGCATTATTTCTAGCCAAAACGGGATGAGATAGGCTGAAAAAGTGAAATCAAAATTTTAGGCCCGAATTTCGTTCATAATAGACCTGGGCAAGAAAATTCCGAAAAAAATAGTAAAAAAATTCAAAATATTATAAAACCTCTTTCCGGCATTATTTTTAGCCAAAACTGGATGAGATAGGCCGAAAAAGTGAAATCAAAATTTCAGTCCCGAATTCAGTTCATGATCGGCTCGGGAAGGAAAATTCCAAAAAAATAGTAAAAAAATTCAAAAAATTATAAAACCTATTCCCGGCGTTATTTCTAGCCCAAACGGGATGAGATAGGCCGAAAAAGAGAAATCAAAATTTTAGTCCCAAATTCCTGTTCCGAAAAAAATACAAAATATTATAAAACCTCTTTCCGGCATTATTTTTAGCCAAAACTGGATGAGATAGGCCGAAAAAGTGAAATCAAAATTTCAGTCCCGAATTCAGTTCATGATCGGCTCGGGAAAGGAAAATTCCAAGAAAATAGTAAAAAAATTCAAAAAATAAAAAACCTATTCCCGGCGTTATTTCTAGCCAAACGGGATGAGATAGGCCGAAAAAGAGAAATCAAAATTTTAGTCCCAAATACTCGAAAGAAAATTCCGAAAAAAATTGTAAAAAAAATTATAAAACCTCTTCCCGGTATTATTTCTAGCCAAAACGGGATGAGATAGGCCGAAAAAGTGAAATCAAAATTTTAGTCCCGAATTCCGTTCGTACTCGACCCGGGCAAGAAAATTCCGAAAAAAATAGTAAAAAATTCAAAAAATTATAAAACCTCTTCCCGTCATTATTTCTAGCCAAAACGGGATGAGATAGGCCGAAAATGTGAAACCAAAATTTTAGTCCCAAATTCCGTTCATAATAGAACTGGGCAAGAAAATTATGAAGAAAATAGAAAAAAAATTCAAAAAATTATAAAACCTCTTCCCGGCATTATGTCTAGCCAAAACGGGATGAGATAGGCCAAAAAAGTGAAACCAAAATTTTAGTCCCGAATTCCGTTCATAATAGAACCGGGCAAGAAAATTTCAAAAAAAATAGTAAAAAAATTCAAAAAATTATAAAACCTCTTCCCGGCATTATTCATAGTCAAAACGGGATGAGATAGGCCGAAAAAGTGAAATCAAAATTTTAGTCCCGAATTCCGTTCATACTCGACCCGGGCAAAAAAATTCCGAAAAAAATAGTAAAAAAATTCAAAAAATTATAAAATCTCTTCCCGGCATTATTTCTAGCCAAAACGGGATGAGATAGGCCGAAAAAGTGAAACCAAAATTTTAGTCCCGAATTCCGTTCATACTCGACACGGGGAAGAAAATTCCGAAAAAAATAGTAAAAAAATTCAAAAAATTATAAAACCTATTTCCGGCGTTTTTTCTAGCCCAAATGGGATCAGATAGGCCGTAAAAGAGAAATCAAAATTTTAGCCCCGAATTCCGTTCGTACTCGACCTAGGCAAGCAAATTCCAAAAAAAAATAGAAAAAAATTCAAAAAATTATAAAACCTCTTCCCGGCATTATTTCTAGCCAAAACGGGATGAGATAGGCCGAAAAAGTGAAACCAAAATTTTAGTCCCGAATTCCGTTCCTAATAGACCCGGGCAAGAAAATTCCGAAAAAAATAGTAAAAGAATTCAAAAAATTATAAAACCTCTTTCCAGCATTATTTTTAGCCAAAACGGGATGAGATAGGCCGAAAAAGTGAAATCAAAATTTCAGTTCCGAATTCCGTTCATGGTTGGCTCGGGCAAGAAAATTCCGAAAAAAATAGTAAATTCAAAAAATTATAAAACAAATTCCCGGCGTTATTTCTAGCCCAAACGGGATGAGATAGGCCGAAAAAGAGAAATCAAAATTTTTGTCCGTAATTCCGTTCGTACTCGACCTGGACAAGAAAATTTCGAAAAAAATAGTAAAACAATTCAAAAAATTATAAAACCTCTTCCCGGCATTATTTCTAGCCAAAAAGGGATGAGATAGGCCGAAAAAGTGAAATCAAAATTTCAGTCCCGAATTCCGTTCATGCTCCGCTCGGCCTAGAAAATTCCGAAAAAAATAGTTAAAAAATTCAAAAAAATTATAAAACCTATTCCCGGCATTATTTCTAGCCCAAACGAGATGAGATAGGCCGAAAAAGAGAAATCAAAATTTTTGTCCCGAATTCCGTTCAAACTCGACACGGGCAAGAAAATTCCGAAAAAAATAGTAAAAAAATTCAGAAAATTATAAAACCTCTTCCCGGCATTATTTTTAGCAAAAACGGGGTAAGATAGGGCGAAAAAGTGAAATCAAAATTTTAGTCCCGAATTCCGTTCATAGTCGACCTGAGCTTTAAAATTCCGAAAAAATAGTAAAAAAATTCAAAAAATTAGAAAACCTCTTCCCAGCATTATTTCTAGCCAAAACGGCATGAGATAGGCCGAAAAAGTGAAATCAATATTTTTGTCCCGAATTTCATTCATAATCGACCTGGGCAAGAAAATTCCGGAAAAAAATAGTAAAAAAATTATAAAACCTCTTTCCGGCATTATTTTTAGCCAGAACGGGGATGAGATAGGCCGAGAAACTGAAATCAAAATTTCAGTCCCGAATTCCGTTAATGCTCGGCTTGGGCAAGAAAATTCCGAAAAAAAATAGTAAAAAAATTGAAAGAATTATAAAACCTGTTCCCGGCGTTATTTCTACCCCAAACGGGATGAGATATGACAAAAAAGAGATCAAAATTTTTGTCCCGAAATCCGTTCATACTCGACGCGGGCAAGAAAATTCCGAAACAAATAGTAAAAAAATTCAAAAAATTATAAAACCTCATCCCAGCATTATTTTTAGCAAAAACAGGGTAAGATAGGCCGAAAAAGTGAAATCAAAATTTTAGTCCCGAATTCCGGTTAAAATCGACCTGAGCTTGAAAATTCCGAAAAAATAGTAAAAAAATTCAAAAAATTATAAAACCTATTCCCGGCGTTATTTCTAGCCCAAACGGGATCATATAGGCAGAAAAAGAGAAATCAAAATTTTAGTCCCGAATTCCGTTCATACTCGACACGGGCAAGAAAATTCCGAAAAAAATAGTAAAAAAATTCAAAAAATTATAAAACCTATTCCCGGCGTTATTTCTAGCCCAGACGGGATCAGATAGGGCGTAAAAGAGAAATCAAAATTTTAGTCCCGAATTCCGTTCGTACTCGACCTGGGCAAGAAAATTCCAAAAAAAATAGTAAAAAAATTCAAAAAATTATAAATTCTCTTCCCGGCATTATTTCTAGCCAAAACGGGATGAGATAGGTCGAAAAAGTGAAACCAAAATTTTAGTCCCGAATTCCGTTCCTAATAGACCCGGGCAAGAAAATTCCGAAAAAAATAGTAAAAGAATTCAAAAAATTATAAAACCTCTTTCCGGCATTATTTTTAGCCAAAACGGGATGAGATAGGCCGAAAAAGTGAAATCCATATTTCAGTTCCGAATTCCGTTCATGGTCGGCTCGGGCAAGAAAATTCCTAAAAAAATAGTAAAAAAATTCAAAAAATTATAAAACCTATTCCCGGCGTTATTTCTAGCCCAAACGGGATGAGATAGGCCGAAAAAGAGAAATCAAAATTTTTGTCCCGAATTCCGTTCATACTCGACACTAGCAAGAAAATTCCGAAAAAAATAGTAAAAAAATTCAAAAAATTATAAAACCTCTTCCCTGCAATATTTTTCGTAAAAACGGAGTAAGATAGGCCGAAAAAGTGAAATGAAAATTTTAGTCCCGAATTCCGTTCATAGTCTACCTGAGTTTGAAAATTCCGAAAAAATAGTAAAAAAATTCAAAAAATTATAAAACCTCTTCCCGGCATTATTTCTAGCCAAAAGAGGATGAGATAGGCCGAAAAAGTGAAATCAAAATTTTAGTCCCGAATTCCGTTCATAATCGACCCGGGCTTGAAAATTCCGAAAAAATAGTAAAAAAATTCAAAAAATTATAAAACCTCTTCCCGGCATTATTTCTAGCCAAAACGGGATGAGATAGGCCGAAAAAGTGAAATCAAAATTTTAGTCTCGAATTCCGTTCATAATCGACCCGGGCAAGAAAATTCCGAAAAAAATAGTAAAAAAACTCAAATAATTATAAAACCTATTCCCGGCGTTATTTCTAGCCCAAACGGGATCAGATAGGCCGAAAAAGTGAAATCAAAATTTTAGTCCCGAATTCTGTTCGTACTCGACCTGGGCAAGAAAATTCCGAAAAAAATAGTAAAAAAATTCAAAAAATTATAAAACCTCTTCCCGGCATTATTTCTATCCAAACCGGGATGAGATAGGACGAAAAAGTGAAATCAAAATTTCAGTCCCGAATTCAGTTCATGATCGGCTCGGGAAGGAAAAATTCAAAAAATTATAAAACCTATTCCCGGCGTTATTTCTAGCCCAAACGGGATGAGATAGGCCGAAAAAGAGAAATCAAAATTTTAGTCCCAAATTCCGTTCGTACTCGACTTGGGGAAGAAAATTCCGAAAAAAATTGTAAAAAAATTATAAAACCTCTTCCCGGCATTATTTCAAGCCAAAACGGGATGAGATAGGCCGAAAAAGAGAAATCAAAATTTTAGTCCCGAATTCCATTCGTACTCGACTTGGGCAAGAAAATTCCGAAAAAAATAATAAAAAAATTCAAAAAATTATAAAACCTCTTTCCGGCATTATTTTTAGCCAAAACGGGATGAGATAGGACGAAAAAGTGAAATCAAAATTTCAGTCCCGAATTCAGTTCATGATCGGCTCGGGAAGGAAAATTCCAAAAAAATAGTAAAAAAATTCAAAAAATTATAAAACCTATTCCCGGCATTATTTCTAGCCAAAACGGGATGAGATAGGCTGAAAAAGTGAAATCAAAATTTTAGACCCGAATTTCGTTCATAATAGATCTGGGCAAGAAAATTCTGAAAAAAATAGTAAAAAAATTGAAAATATTATAAAACCTCTTTCCGGCATTATTTTTAGCCAAAACGGGATGAGATAGGCCGAAAAAGTGAAATCAAAATTTCAGTCCCGAATTCAGTTCATGATCGGCTCGGGAAGGAAAATTCCAAGAAAATAGTAAAAAATTTCAAAAAATTATAAAACCTATTCCCGGCGTTATTTCTAGCCCAAACGGGATGAGATAGGCCGAAAAAGAGAAATCAAAATTTTAGTCCCAAATTCCGTTCGTACTCGACTTGGGGAAGAAAATTCCGAAAAAAATTGTAAAAAAATTATAAAACCTCTTCCCGGTATTATTTCTAGCCAAAACGGGATGAGATAGGCCGAAAAAGTGAAATCAAAATTTCAGTCCTGAATTCAGTTCATGATCGGCTCGGGAAGGAAAATTCCAAAAAAATAGTAAAAAAATTCAAAAAATTATAAAACCTATTCCCGACGTTATTTCTAGCCCAAACGGGATGAGATAGGCCGAAAAAGAGAAATCAAAATTTTAGTCCCAAATTCCGTTCGTACTCGACTTGGGGAAGAAAATTCCGAAAAAAATTGTAAAAAAATTCAAAAAATTATAAAACCTCTTCCCGGCATTATTTCAAGCCAAAACGGGATGAGATAGGCCGAAAAAGAGAAATCAAAATTTTAGTCCCGAATTCCATTCGTACTCGACTTGGGCAAGAAAATTCCGAAAAAAATAATAAAAAAATTCAAAAAATTATAAAACCTCTTTCCGGCATTATTTTTAGCCAAAACGGGATGAGATAGGACGAAAAAGTGAAATCAAAATTTCAGTCCCGAATTCAGTTCATGATCGGCTCGGGAAGGAAAATTCCAAAAAAATAGTAAAAAAATTCAAAAAATTATAAAACCTATTCCCGGCATTATTTCTAGCCAAAACGGGATGAGATAGGCTGAAAAAGTGAAATCAAAATTTTAGACCCGAATTTCGTTCATAATAGACCTGGGCAAGAAAATTCCGAAAAAATAGTAAAAAAATTCAAAAAATTATAAAACTTCTTCCCAGCATTATTTCTAGCCAAAACGGGATGAGATAGGCCGAAAAAGTGAAATCAAAATTTTAGTCCTGAATTCCGTTCGTACTCGACCCGGGCAAGAAAATTCCGAAAAAAATAGTAAAAAATTCAAAAAATTATAAAACCTCTTCCCGTCATTATTTCTAGCCAAAACGGGATGAGATAGGCCGAAAATGTGAAACCAAAATTTTAGTCCCAAATTCCGTTCATAATAGAACTGGGCAAGAAAATTATGAAGAAAATAGAAAAAAAATTCAAAAAATTATAAAACCTCTTCCCGGCATTATGTCTAGCCAAAACGGGATGAGATAGGCCAAAAAAGTGAAACCAAAATTTTAGTCCCGAATTCCGTTCATAATAGAACCGGGCAAGAAAATTTCGAAAAAAATAGTAAAAAAATTCAAAAAATTATAAAACCTCTTCCCGGCATTATTCATAGTCAAAACGGGATGAGATAGGCCGAAAAAGTGAAATCAAAATTTTAGTCCCGAATTCCGTTCACACTCGACCCGGGCAAGAAAATTCCGAAAAAAATAGTAAAAAAATTCAAAAAATTATAAAATCTCTTCCCGGCATTATTTCTAGCCAAAACGGGATGAGATAGGCCGAAAAAGTGAAACCAAAATTTTAGTCCCGAATTTCGTTCATAATAGAACCAGGCAAGAAAATTACGAAAAAAATAGTAAAAAAATTCAAAAAATTATAAAACCTATTCCCGGCGTTATTTCTAGCCCAAACGGGATCATATAGGCTGAAAAAGAGAAATCAAAATTTTAGTCCCGAATTCCGTTCATACTCGACACGGGGAAGAAAATTTCGAAAAAAATAGTAAAAAAATTCAAAAAATTATAAAACCTATTCCCGGCGTTATTTCTAGCCCAAATGGGATCAGATAGGCCGTAAAAGAGAAATCAAAATTTTAGTCCCGAATTCCGTTCGTACTCGACCTAGGCAAGCAAATTCCAAAAAAAAATAGTAAAAAAATTCAAAAAATTATAAAACCTCTTCCCGGCATTATTTCTAGCCAAAACGGGATGAGATAGGCCGAAAAAGTGAAATCAAAATTTCAGTTCCGAATTCCGTTCATGGTCGGCTCGGGCAAGAAAATTCCGAAAAAAATAGTAAAAGAATTCAAAAAATTATAAAACCTCTTTCCGGCATTAAATTTTTGAGGCCAAACGGATGGATAGGCCGAAAAAGTGAATCAAATTTCAGTTCCGATTCCGTTCATCGGTCGGCTCGGGCAAGAAAAATTCCGAAAAAAAAATTAGTAAATTCAAAAATTATAAACGATATTCCCGGCGTTATTTCTAGCCCAAACGGGATGAGATGGCCGACAAAAGAGAAATCAAATTTTTGTCGCGTAATTTTCGTTGACTCGACTGGACAAGAAAATTTCGAAAAAATAGTAAAACATTCAACAAAATTATAAAACCTCTTCCCGGCATTATTTCTAGCCAAAAAGGGATGAGCTAGGCCGAAAAAAAGTGAAATCAAATTTTAGCCCCGAATTCCGTCATATGACCCGGGCAAAGAAAATTTCGAAAAAAATATTAAGAAAATTCAAAAAAATTTAAAACCTTTTCCGGCATTATTTTTAGCCAAAACGGGATGAGATAGACCGAAAAGTTGAATCCAAAATTTCAGTCCGAATTCCGTTCAATGCTCCGCGCTGGGCTAAGAATTCCGAAAAAAATAGTTAAAAAATTCAAAAAATTATAAAACGTATTCCCGGCGTTATTTCTAGCCCAAACGGGATGAGATAGGCCAAAAAAGAGAAATCAAAATTTTTGTCCCGAATTCCGTTCATACTCGACACTAGCAAGAAAATTCCGAAAAAAATAGTAAAAAAATTCAAAAAATTATAAAACCTCTTCCCTGCAATATTTTTCGTAAAAACGGGGTAAGATAGGCCGAAAAAGTGAAATGAAAATTTTAGTCCCGAATTCCGTTCATAGTCTACCTGAGTTTGAAAATTCCGAAAAAATAGTAAAAAAATTCAAAAAATTATAAAACCTCTTCCCGGCATTATTTCTAGCCAAAAGAGGATGAGATAGGCCGAAAAAGTGAAATCAAAATTTTAGTCCCGAATTCCGTTCATAATCGACCCGTGCTTGAAAATTCCGAAAAAATAGTAAAAAAATTCAAAAAATTATAAAACCTCTTCCCGGCATTAATTCTAGCCAAAACGGGATGAGATAGGCCGAAAAAGTGAAATCAAAATTTTAGTCCCGAATTCCGTTCGTACTCGACCTGGGCAAGAAAATTCCGAAAAAAATAGTAAAAAAATTCAAAAATTATAAAACCTTTTCCCGGCATTATTTCTAGCCAAAACGGGATGAGATAGGCCGAAAAAGTGAAATCAAAATTTTAGTCCCGAATTCCGTTCATAATCGACCCGGGCAAGAAAATTCCGAAAAAAATAGTAAAAAAATTCAAATAATTATAAAACCTATTCCCGGCGTTATTTCTAGCCCTAACGGGATCAGATAGGCCGAAAAAGTGAAATCAAAATTTTAGTCCCGAATTCCGTTCGTACTCGACCTGGGCAAGAAAATTCCGAAAAAAATAGTAAAAAAATTCAAAAATTATAAAACCTCTTCCCGGCATTATTTCTAGCCAAACCGGGATGAGATAGGCCGAAAAAGTGAAACCAAAATTTTAGTCCCGAATTTCGTTCATAATAGAGCCGGGCAAGAAAATTCCGAAAAAAATAGTAAAAAAATTCAAAAAATTATAAAACCTCTTTCCGGCATTATTTTTAGCCAAAACGGGATGAGATAGGACGAAAAAGTGAAATGAAAATTTCAGTCCCGAATTCAGTTCATGATCGACTCGGGAAGGAAAATTCCAAAAAAATAGTAAAAAAATTCAAAAAATTATAAAACCTCTTCCCGTCATTATTTCTAGCCAAAACGGGATGAGACAGGCCGAAAATGTGAAACCAAAATTTTAGTCCCAAATTCCGTTCATAATAGAACTGGGCAAGAAAATTATGAAGAAAATAGAAAAAAAATTCAAAAAATTATAAAACCTCTTCCCGGCATTATGTCTAGCCAAAACGGGATGAGATAGGCCAAAAAAGTGAAACCAAAATTTTAGTCCCGAATTCCGTTCATAATAGAACCGGGCAAGAAAATTTCGAAAAAAATAGTAAAAAAATTCAAAAAATTATAAAACCTCTTCCCGGCATTATTCATAGTCAAAACGGGATGAGATAGGCCGAAAAAGTGAAATCAAAATTTTAGTCCCGAATTCCGTTCATACTCGACCCGGGCAAGAAAATTCCGAAAAAAATAGTAAAAAAATTCAAATAATTATAAAATCTCTTCCCGGCATTATTTCTAGCCAAAACGGGATGAGATAGGCCGAAAAAGTGAAACCAAAATTTTAGTCCCGAATTTCGTTCATAATAGAACCGGGCAAGAAAATTACGAAAAAAATTGTAAAAAAATTCAAAAAATTATAAAACCTATTCCCGGCGTTATTTCTAGCCCAAACGGGATCATATATGCTGAAAAAGAGAAATCAAAATTTTAGTCCCGAATTTTGTTCATACTCGACACGGGGAAGAAAATTCCGAAAAAAATAGTAAAAAAATTCAAAAAATTATAAAACCTATTCCCGGCGTTATTTCTAGCCCAAATGGGATCAGATAGGCCGTAAAAGAGAAATCAAAATTTTAGTCCTGAATTCCGTTCGTACTCGACCTAGGCAAGCAAATTCCAAAAAAAAATAGAAAAAAAATTCAAAAAATTATAAAACCTCTTCCCGGCATTATTTCTTAGCCAAAACGGGATGAGATAGGCCGAAAAAGTGAAATCAAAATTTCAGTTCCGAATTCCGTTCATGGTCGGCTCGGGCAAGAAAATTCCGAAAAAAATAGTAAATTCAAAAAATTATAAAACATATTCCCGGCGTTATTTCTAGCCCAAACGGGATGAGATAGGCCGAAAAAGAGAAATCAAAATTTTTGTCCGTAATTCCGTTCGTACTCGACCTGGACAAGAAAATTTCGAAAAAAATAGTAAAACAATTCAAAAAATTATAAAACCTCTTCCCGGCATTATTTCTAGCCAAAAAGGGATGAGCTAGGCCGAAAAAGTGAAATCAAAATTTTAGCCCCGAATTCCGTTCATAATTGACCCGGGCAAGAAAATTCCGAAAAAAATATTAAGAAAATTCAAAAAATTATAAAACCTCTTTCCGGCATTATTTTTAGCCAAAACGGGATGAGATAGACCGAAAAAGTGAAATCAAAATTTCAGTCCCGAATTCCGTTCATGCTCCGCGCGGGCAAGAAAATTCCGAAAAAAATAGTTAAAAAATTCAAAAAATTATAAAACGTATTCCCGGCGTTATTTCTAGCCCAAACGGGATGAGATAGGCCAAAAAAGAGAAATCAAAATTTTTGTCCCGAATTCCGTTCATACTCGACACTAGCAAGAAAATTCCGAAAAAAATAGTAAAAAAATTCAAAAAATTATAAAACCTCTTCCCTGCAATATTTTTCGTAAAAATGGGGTAAGATAGGCCGAAAAAGTGAAATGAAAATTTTAGTCCCGAATTCCGTTCATAGTCTACCTGAGTTTGAAAATTCCGAAAAAATAGAAAAAAAATTCAAAAAATTATAAAACCCCTTCCCGGCATTATTTCTAGCCAAAAGAGGATGAGATAGGCCGAAAAAGTGAAATCAAAATTTTAGTCCCGAATTCCGTTCATAATCGACCCGGGCTTGAAAATTCCGAAAAAATAGTAAAAAAATTCAAATAATTATAAAACCTATTCCCGGCGTTATTTCTAGCCCAAACGGGATCAGATAGGCCGAAAAAGTGAAATCAAAATTTTAGTCCCGAATTCCGTTCGTACTCGACCTGGGCAAGAAAATTCCGAAAAAAATAGTAAAAAATTTCAAAAAGTTATAAAACCTCTTCCCGGCATTATTTCTAGCCAAACCGGGATGAGATAGGCCGAAAAAGTGAAACCAAAATTTTAGTCATGAATTTCGTTCATAATAGAGACGGGCAAGAAAATTCCGAAAAAAATAGTAAAAAAATTCAAAAAATTATAAAACCGCTTTCCGGCATTATTTTTAGCCAAAACGGGATGAGATAGGACGAAAAAGTGAAATCAAAATTTCAGTCCTGAATTCAGTTCATGATCGGCTCGGGAAGGAAAATTCCAAAAAAATAGTAAAAAAATTCAAAAAATTATAAAACCTATTCCCGGCGTTATTTCTAGCCCAAACGGGATGAGATAGGCCGAAAAAGAGAAATCAAAATTTTAGTCCCAAATTCCGTTCGTACTCGACTTGGGGAAGAAAATTCCGAAAAAAATTGTAAAAAAATTCAAAAAATTATAAAACCTCTTCCCGGCATTATTTCTAGCCAAAACGGGATGAGATAGGCCGAAAAAGAGAAATCAAAATTTTAGTCCCGAATTCCATTCGTACTCGACTTGGGCAAGAAAATTCCGAAAAAAATAGTAAAAAAATTCAAAAAATTATACAACCTCTTCCCGGCATTATTTCTAGCCAAAACGGGATGAGATAGGCCGAAAAAGTGAAATCAAAATTTTAGGCCCGAATTTTGTTCATAATAGACCTGGGCAAGAAAATTCCGGAAAAAATAATAAAAAAATTCAAAATATTATAAAACCTCTTTCCGGCATTATTTTTAGCCAAAACTGGATGAGATAGGCCGAAAAAGTGAAATCAAAATTTCAGTCCCGAATTCCGTTCATTCTCGGCTCGGGCAAGAAAATTCCGAAAAAAATAGTAAAAAAATTTAAAAAATTATAAAACCTATTCCCGGCGTTATTTCTAGCCCAAACGGGATCAGATAGGCCGAAAAAGAGAAATCAAAATTTTAGTCCCAAATTCTGTTCGTACTCTTCCTGGGCAAGAAAATTACGAAAAAAATAGTAAAAAAATTCAAAAAATTATAAAACCTCTACCCGGCATTATTTCTAGCCAAAACGGGATGAGATAAGCCGAAAAAGTGAAATCAAAATTTTAGTCCTGAATTCCGTTCATAATAGACCTGGGTAAGAAAATTCCGAAAAAAATAGTAAAAAAATTCAAAAAATTATAAAACCTCTTTCCGGCATTATTTTTAGCCAAAACGGGATGAGATGGGCCGAAAAAGTGAAATCAAAATTTCAGTCCCGAATTCCGTTCATGCACCGCTCGGGCAAGAAAATTCCGAAAAAAATAGTTAAAAAATTCAAAAAATTATAAAACCTATTCCCGGCATTATTTCTAGGCCCAACGGGATGAGATAGGCCAAAAAAGAGAAATCAAAATTTTTGTCCCGAATTCCGTTCAAACTCGACACGGGCATGAAAATTTCGAAAAAAATAGTAAAAAAATTCAAAAAATTATAAAAGCTATTCCCAGCGTTATTTCTAGCCCAAACGGGATCAGATAGGCCGTAAAAGAGAAATCAAAATTTTAGTCCCGAATTCCGTTCGTACTCGTCCCGGGCAAGAAAATTCCGAAAAAAATAGTAAAAGAATTCAAAAAATTATAAAACCTCTTTCCGGCATTATTTTTAGCCAAAACGGGATGAGATGGGCCGAAAAAGTGAAATCAAAATTTCAGTTCCGAATTCCGTTCATGGTCGGCTCGGGCAAGAAAATTCCGAAAAAAATAGTAAAAAAATTCAAAAAATTATAAAACATATTCCCGGCGTTATTTCTAGCCCAAACGGGATGAGATAGGCCGAAAAAGAGAAATCAAAATTTTAGTCCGTAATTCCGTTTGTACTCGACCTGGACAAGAAAATTTCGAAAAAAATAGTAAAACAATTCAAAAAATTATAAAACCTCTTCCCGGCATTATTTCTAGCCAAAACGGGATGAGATAGGCGGAAAAAGTGAAATCAAAATTTTAGTACCGAATTCCGTTCATAATTGACCCGGGCAAGAAAATTCCAAAAAAAATATTAAGAAAATTCAAAAAATTATAAAACCTCTTTCCGGCATTATTTTTGGCCAAAACGGGATGAGATAGGCCGAAAAAGTGAAATCAAAATTTCAGTCCCGAATTCCGTTCATGCTCCCCCCGGGCAAGAAAATTCCGAAAAAAATAGTTAAAAAATTCAAAAAATTATAAAACCTATTCCCGGCGTTATTTCTAGCCCAAACGGGATGAGATAGGCCGAAAAAGAGAAATCAAAATTTTTGTCCTGAGTTTCGTTCATACTCGACACTAGCAAGAAAATTCCGAAAAAAATAGTAAAAAAATTCAAAAAATTATAAAACCTCTTCCCTGCAATATTTTTCGTAAAAACGGGGTAAGATAGGCCGAAAAAGTGAAATGAAAATTTTGGTCCCGAATTCCGTTCATAGTCTACCTGAGTTTGAAAATTCCGAAAAAATAGTAAAAAAATTCAAAAAATTATAAAACCTCTTCCCGGCATTATTTCTAGCCAAAAGAGGATGAGATAGGCCGAAAAAGTGAAATCAAAATTTTAGTCCCGAATTCCGTTCATACTCGACCCGGGCAAGAAAATTCCGAAAAAAATAGTAAAAAAATTCAAAAAATTATAAAATCTCTTCCCGGCATTATTTCTAGCCAAAACGGGATGAGATAGGCCGAAAAAGTGAAACCAAAATTTTAGTCCCGAATTTCGTTCATAATAGAACCGGGCAAGAAAATTACGAAAAAAATAGTAAAAAAATTCAAAAAATTATAAAACCTATTCCCGGCGTTATTTCTAGCCCAAACGGGATCATATAGGCTGAAAAAGAGAAATCAAAATTTTAGTCCCGAATTCCGTTCATACTCGACACGGGGAAGAAAATTTCGAAAAAAATAGTAAAAAAATTCAAAAAATTATAAAACCTATTCCCGGCGTTATTTCTAGCCCAAATGGGATCAGATAGGCCGTAAAAGAGAAATCAAAATTTTAGTCCCGAATTCCGTTCGTACTCGACCTAGGCAAGCAAATTCCAAAAAAAAATAGTAAAAAAATTCAAAAAATTATAAAACCTCTTCCCGGCATTATTTCTAGCCAAAACGGGATGAGATAGGCCGAAAAAGTGAAACCAAAATTTTAGTCCGAATTCCGTTCCTAATAGACCCGGGCAAGAAAATTCCGAAAAAAATAGTAAAGATTCAAAAAATTATAAAACCTCTTTCCGGCATTATTTTTAGCCAAAACGGGATGAGATAGGCCGAAAAAGTGAAATCAAAATTTCAGTTCCGAATTCCGTTCATGGTCGGCTCGGGCAAGAAAATTCCGAAAAAAATAGTAAATTCGAAAAAATTATAAAACATATTCCCGGCGTTATTTCTAGCCCAAACGGGATGAGATAGGCCGAAAAAGAGAAATCAAAATTTTTGTCCGTAATTCCGTTCGTACTCGACCTGGACAAGAAAATTTCGAAAAAAATAGTAAAACAATTCAAAAAATTATAAAACCTCTTCCCGGCATTATTTCTAGCCAAAAAGGGATGAGCTAGGCCGAAAAAGTGAAATCAAAATTTTAGCCCCGAATTCCGTTCATAATTGACCCGGGCAAGAAAATTCCGAAAAAAAAATTAAGAAAATTCAAAAAATTATAAAACCTCTTTCCGGCATTATTTTTAGCCAAAACGGGATGAGATAGACCGAAAAAGTGAAATCAAAATTTCAGTCCCGAATTCCGTTCATGCTCCGCGCGGGCAAGAAAATTCCGAAAAAAATAGTTAAAAAATTCAAAAAATTATAAAACGTATTCCCGGCGTTATTTCTAGCCCAAACGGGATGAGATATGCCAAAAAAGAGAAATCAAAATTTTTGTCCCGAATTCCGTTCATACTCGACACTAGCAAGAAAATTCCGAAAAAAATAGTAAAAAAATTCAAAAAATTATAAAACCTCTTCCCTGCAATATTTTTCGTAAAAACGGGGTAAGATAGGCCAAAAAAGTGAAATGAAAATTTTAGTCCCGAATTCCGTTCATAGTCTACCTGAGTTTGAAAATTCCGAAAAAATAGAAAAAAAATTCAAAAAATTATAAAACCCCTTCCCGGCATTATTTCTAGCCAAAAGAGGATGAGATAGGCCGAAAAAGTGAAATCAAAATTTTAGTCCCGAATTCCGTTCATAATCGACCCGGGCTTGAAAATTCCGAAAAAATAGTAAAAAAATTCAAATAATTATAAAACCTATTCCCGGCGTTATTTCTAGCCCAAACGGGATCAGATAGGCCGAAAAAGTGAAATCAAAATTTTAGTCCCGAATTCCGTTCGTACTCGACCTGGGCAAGAAAATTCCGAAAAAAATAGTAAAAAATTTCAAAAAGTTATAAAACCTCTTCCCGGCATTATTTCTAGCCAAACCGGGATGAGATAGGCCGAAAAAGTGAAACCAAAATTTTAGTCATGAATTTCGTTCATAATAGAGACGGGCAAGAAAATTCCGAAAAAAATAGTAAAAAAATTCAAAAAATTATAAAACCGCTTTCCGGCATTATTTTTAGCCAAAACGGGATGAGATAGGACGAAAAAGTGAAATCAAAATTTCAGTCCTGAATTCAGTTCATGATCGGCTCGGGAAGGAAAATTCCAAAAAAATAGTAAAAAAATTCAAAAAATTATAAAACCTATTCCCGGCGTTATTTCTAGCCCAAACGGGATGAGATAGGCCGAAAAAGAGAAATCAAAATTTTAGTCCCAAATTCCGTTCGTACTCGACTTGGGGAAGAAAATTCCGAAAAAAATTGTAAAAAAATTGAAAAAATTATAAAACCTCTTCCCGGCATTATTTCTAGCCAAAACGGGATGAGATAGGCCGAAAAAGAGAAATCAAAATTTTAGTCCCGAATTCCATTCGTACTCGACTTGGGCAAGAAAATTCCGAAAAAAATAGTAAAAAAATTCAAAAAATTATACAACCTCTTCCCGGCATTATTTCTAGCCAAAACGGGATGAGATAGGCTGAAAAAGTGAAATCAAAATTTTAGGCCCGAATTTCGTTCATAATAGACCTGGGCAAGAAAATTCCGGAAAAAATAATAAAAAAATTCAAAATATTATAAAACCACTTTCCGGCATTATTTTTAGCCAAAACTGGATGAGATAGGCCGAAAAAGTGAAATCAAAATTTCAGTCCCGAATTCCGTTCATGCTCGGCTCGGGCAAGAAAATTCCGAAAAAAATAGTAAAAAAATTCAAAAAATTATAAAACATATTCCTAGCATTATTTCTAGCCCAAACGGGATCAGATAGGCCGAAAAAGAGAAATCAAAATTTTAGTCCCGAATTCTGTTCGTACTCTTCCTAGGCAAGAAAATTACGAAAAAAATTATAAAAAAATTCAAAAAATTATAAAACCTCTACCCGGCATTATTTCTAGCCAAAACGGGATGAGATAAGCCGAAAAAGTGAAATCAAAATTTTAGTCCCGAATTCCGTTCATAATAGACCTGAGTAAGAAAATTCTGAAAAAAATAGTAAAAAAATTCAAAAAATTATAAAACCTTTCCGGCATTATTTTTAGCCAAAACGGGATGAGATAGGCCGAAAAAGTGAAATCAAAATTTCAGTCCCGAATTCCGTTCACGCACCGCTCGGGCAAGAAAATTCCGAAAAAAATAGTTAAAAAATTCAAAAAATTATAAAACCTATTCCCGGCATTATTTCTAGGCCCAACGGGATGAGATAGGCCAAAAAAGAGAAATCAAAATTTTTGTCCCGAATTCCGTTCAAACTCGACACGGGCATGAAAATTCCGAAAAAAATAGTAAAAAAATTCAAAAAATTATAAAAGCTATTCCCAGCGTTATTTCTAGCCCAAACGGGATCAGATAGGCCGTAAAAGAGAAATCAAAATTTTAGTCCCGAATTCCGTTCGTACTCGTCCCGGGCAAGAAAATTCCGAAAAAAATAGTAAAAGAATTCAAAAAATTATAAAACCTCTTTCCGGCATTATTTTTAGCCAAAACGGGATGAGATGGGCCGAAAAAGTGAAATCAAAATTTCAGTTCCGAATTCCGTTCATGGTCGGCTCGGGCAAGAAAATTCCGAAAAAAATAGTAAAAAAATTCAAAAAATTATAAAACATATTCCCGGCGTTATTTCTAGCCCAAACGGGATGAGATAGGCCGAAAAAGAGAAATCAAAATTTTAGTCCGTAATTCCGTTTGTACTCGACCTGGACAAGAAAATTTCGAAAAAAATAGTAAAACAATTCAAAAAATTATAAAACCTCTTCCCGGCATTATTTCTAGCCAAAACGGGATGAGATAGGCGGAAAAAGTGAAATCAAAATTTTAGTACCGAATTCCGTTCATAATTGACCCGGGCAAGAAAATTCCAAAAAAATATTAAGAAAATTCAAAAAATTATAAAACCTCTTTCCGGCATTATTTTTGGCCAAAACGGGATGAGATAGGCCGAAAAAGTGAAATCAAAATTTCAGTCCCGAATTCCGTTCATGCTCCCCCCGGGCAAGAAAATTCCGAAAAAAATAGTTAAAAAATTCAAAAAATTATAAAACCTATTCCCGGCGTTATTTCTAGCCCAAACGGGATGAGATAGGCCGAAAAAGAGAAATCAAAATTTTTGTCCTGAGTTTCGTTCATACTCGACACTAGCAAGAAAATTCCGAAAAAAATAGTAAAAAAATTCAAAAAATTATAAAACCTCTTCCCTGCAATATTTTTCGTAAAAACGGGGTAAGATAGGCCGAAAAAGTGAAATGAAAATTTTGGTCCCGAATTCCGTTCATAGTCTACCTGAGTTTGAAAATTCCGAAAAAATAGTAAAAAAATTCAAAAAATTATAAAACCTCTTCCCGGCATTATTTCTAGCCAAAAGAGGATGAGATAGGCCGAAAAAGTGAAATCAAAATTTTAGTCCCGAATTCCGTTCATAATCGACCCGGGCTTGAAAATTCCGAAAAAATAGTAAAAAAATTCAAAAAATTATAAAACCTCTTCCCGGCATTATTTCTAGCCAAAACGGGATGAGATAGGCCGAAAAAGTGAAATCAAAATTTTAGTCCCGAATTCCGTTCATAATCGACCCGGGCAAGAAAATTCCGAAAAAAATAGTAAAAAAATTCAAATAATTATAAAACCTATTCCCGGCGTTATTTCTAGCCCTAACGGGATCAGATAGGCCGAAAAAGTGAAATCAAAATTTTAGTCCCGAATTCCGTTCGTACTCGACCTGGGCAAGAAAATTCCGAAAAAAATAGTAAAAAAATTCAAAAATTATAAAACCTCTTCCCGGCATTATTTCTAGCCAAACCGGGATGAGATAGGCCGAAAAAGTGAAACCAAAATTTTAGTCCCGAATTTCGTTCATAATAGAGCCGGGCAAGAAAATTCCGAAAAAAATAGTAAAAAAATTCAAAAAATTATAAAACCTCTTTCCGGCATTATTTTTAGCCAAAACGGGATGAGATAGGACGAAAAAGTGAAATCAAAATTTCAGTCCCGAATTCAGTTCATGATCGACTCGGGAAGGAAAATTCCAAAAAAATAGTAAAAAAATTCAAAAAATTATAAAACCTATTCCCGGCATTATTTCTAGCCCAAACGGGATCAAATAGGCTGAAAAAGAGAAATCAAAATTTTCGTCCCAAATTCCGTTCGTACTCGACTTGGGGAAGAAAATTCCGAAAAAAATTGTAAAAAAATTCAAAAAATTATAAAACCTCTTCCCGGCATTATTTCTAGCCAAAATGGGATGAGATAGGCCGAAAAAGAGAAATCAAAATTTTAGTCCCGAATTCCATTCGTACTCGACTTGGGCAAGAAAATTCCGAAAAAAATAGTAAAAAAATTCAAAAAATTATACAACCTCTTCCCGGCATTATTTCTAGCCAAAACGGGATGAGATAGGCCGAAAAAGTGAAATCAAAATTTTAGGCCCGAATTTCGTTCATAATAGACCTGGGCAAGAAAATTCCGGAAAAAATAATAAAAAAATTCAAAATATTATAAAACCTCTTTCCGGCATTATTTTTAGCCAAAACTGGATGAGATAGGCCGAAAAAGTGAAATCAAAATTTCAGTCCCGAATTCCGTTCATGCTCGGCTCGGGCAAGAAAATTCCGAAAAAAATAGTAAAAAAATTCAAAAAATTATAAAACCTATTCCCGGCGTTATTTCTAGCCCAAACGGGATCAGATAGGCCGAAAAAGAGAAATCAAAATTTTAGTCCCGAATTCTGTTCGTACTCTTCCTGGGCAAGAAAATTACGAAAAAAATAGTAAAAAAATTCAAAAAATTATAAAACCTCTACCCGGCATTATTTCTAGCCAAAACGGGATGAGATAAGCCGAAAAAGTGAAATCAAAATTTTAGTCCTGAATTCCGTTCATAATAGACCTGGGTAAGAAAATTCCGAAAAAAATAGTAAAAAAATTCAAAAAATTATAAAACCTCTTTCCGGCATTATTTTTAGCCAAAACGGGATGAGATAGGCCGAAAAAGTGAAATCAAAATTTCAGTCCCGAATTCCGTTCATGCACCGCTCGGGCAAGAAAATTCCGAAAAAAATAGTTAAAAAATTCAAAAAATTATAAAACCTATTCCCGGCATTATTTCTAGGCCCAACGGGATGAGATAGGCCAAAAAAGAGAAATCAAAATTTTTGTCCCGAATTCCGTTCAAACTCGACACGGGCATGAAAATTCCGAAAAAAATTGTAAAAAAATTCAAAAAATTATAAAACCTCTTCCCGGCATTATTTTTAGCAAAAACGGGGTAAGATAGGCCGAAAAAGTGAAATCAAAATTTTAGTCCCGAATTCCGTTGACTGACTTGAGCTTGAAAGTTCCGAAAAAATAGTAAAAAAATTCAAAAAATTATAAAACCTCTTCCCAGCATTATTTCTAACCAAAACGGGATGAGATAGGCCGAAAAAGTGAACTTTAATCCAAGGACGGGTTAACTTTAATTGATCCCTATCATCGTGGTTTCGAACATATTTTGGTCATTTTAGAGGTTTCGAGATATTTGTTTTTTGTCATTTTTTAGGTTTAGGGTATTTTTCATCATTTTAAAGGTATCAAGGTATTTTTGCTCATTTTAGATGTTTTGGGGAATTTTGGTCATTTTATAGGTTTCATGGTATTTTGGTTGTTTGAGAGGTTTCATGGTTATTTTAGTAATTTAATTTATTTTTGGGCTATTTTTATCATTTTACAAGTTTTTGGGTATTTTTGGTCATTTTTAAGGTTTCAAGGGTATTTTGGTCATTTTTAGAGGTTTCGAGGGTATTTTGCATATTTTTGAGGTTTCAATGGTATTTTGGTCATTTTAAAAAGTTTTGAGGGCTACTGTGGTCGTTTTGCTGGTTTTGGGGGCGTTTTGGTCATTTTCTAGCTGATATTTTGGACATTTGTGGTGCATTTTAGTCATTTTGGCAGTTCTAAGTGTATTTTGGTCATTTTATAGGTTTTGGGGTATTTAAAGGTTTTTTGATATTTTGGTAATTCTCATGAGTAAAATATATATATATATATATATATTTTAATGTGGGAAATTTTGACAAAAATACCCTTGAAATCACTAGAGTGCCCAACATACCCCCAAAATTACCAAAATACCCCCAAAACCACAAAACGTCCAAAAACAAAAAAACCCCCAAATCACTTACTTGACCAAAATAGCCCAAAAATCTCTAAAATGACTAAAATAACCCCAAAACCTCTAAAATGACCAAAACAACCCTAAAACGGCATGAATGAGCAGTTAAATCTCGATACCTCGTAAATGACCAAAATGACCCAAACATCTAAAATGATTAAAAAAAAAATACACCTCAACATCACTAAAATGACCAAAATGCCCTAAAATCCTCTAGAATGACCAAAAAAACTTGAAACAGACCAAAATACCCCCAAAATCTAAAAAATGAAAAAAATACCCCTAAAACCTCAAATGACCAAAAATGTCCACGACACCTTTAAAAAGGCCAAAACACCCAAGAACCTAAAAAAATGGCAAAAAAAATTACCCTAACCTCTAAAATCAGCAGTATTCCCTTGAAATTTGTAAAATGAGTAATATATATTAAAATATTTAAAAAGACCAAAATACTCTTTAACCTCTAAAATTGTCAAAAAAAATATACTAAAACCTAAAAAATGACCACAATACCCCTGAAACCACTTACTAACACAAAATAACCCGAAAATTTTGGTTATTTTGAAGGTTTCAAGTATTTTAGGCCTGTTTAAAAGTTTCAAGGTATTTTTGGGCTTTTTGTTCGTTTTAATGGATTCGGGTTGGGGGGGGGGTAAATTTGGTCATTCTAGTGATTTCAGGGGTATTTTTGTTATTATAGTGGTTTCAGGATTATTTTCGTCATTTTAGAGGTTTTTGAGGTATTTTGGTCATTTCAAGGTTTCGAAGGTATTTTGGTCATTCTAGTGGTTTTTAGAGTATTTTTCGTCATTTTAGAGATTTTGGGGTATTTTGGTCATTTTAGTGGTTTCGAAAGTATTTTGGTCATTTTAAAGGTTTTGAGATTTTTTTTTTTTTTGGGGGTCATTTTTTAGGTTTTGGGGTTTTTTTTTTGGGTCATTTTAGAGGTATCAAGTATTTTTGCTCATTTTAGATGTTTCGGGGAATTTTGGTCATTTTATAGGTTTCATGGTATCTTGGTCGTTTAAGAGGTTTCAGGGATATTTTAGTAATTTAATTTTTTTGGGGGTATTTTCATCATTTTAAAGGATTTAGGGGTATTTTGGCCATTTTTAAGGTTTCAAGGGTATTTTGTTCGTTTGAGAGATTTTGAGTGTATTTCAGCTAAGGTTTAGCGGCGTTTTGGTCGTTTTCAGAGGTTTTGAGGGTATTTTCCATATTTTTTTTGGTTTCAATGGTATTTTGGATATTTTAAAAGTTTTTTTTGGGGGGGGGGGGTGTTGTGGTCGTTTTGCTGGTTTTGGGGATGTGGGGGCATTTTGGTTACTTTTTAGGTTTTTGGGATATTTTGGACATTTATGGTGCATTTTAGTCATTTTGGCAGTTCTAAGGGTATTTTGGTCATTTTAGAGGTTTTGTGGTATTTAAAGGTTTTTGTGATATTTTGGTAATTCTTACAAGTAAATTTTTTTATTTTTTATTTATTTATTTATTTTTATTTTTATTTTTTTATGTGTGGGAAATTTTGACAAAAATACCCTTGAAATCACTAGAATGGCCAATATACCCCAAAAATTACCAAAATTCCCCTAAAACCACAAAACGTCCAAAAAAAATAAAACCCTCTGTTAATTGACCAAAATAGCCAAAAATTCTCTAAAATGACTAAAACAACCCAAAAACCTCTAAAATGACCAAAACAACCATGAAATGGCTTGAATGAGCAATCAAATCTCGATACCTCGTAAATAACCCAAATGCCCTAAACATCTAAAATGATTAAAAAATACACCTCGACATCACTAAAATGACCAAAATGCTTTAAAATCCTCTAGAATGACCAAAAAAAACTTGAAACCGACCAAAATACCCCCAAATCTAAATAATGAACAAAATACCCCTGAAACCCCAAATGACTAAAAATGCCCAAAAACCTCTAAACATGACAAAACACCCAAAAACCTAAAAAATGGCTAAAAAAAAAAAAAAATACCCAAACCTCTAAAATGACCAGTATTCCCTTGAAATCTTTAAAATAACTAAAATATATTAAAATATTTAAAAGGGATAATTACACATTACCCACCTGTGATTTGCCTCTAATTTGACTTGCCTATTGGTTTCAATTTTGATACTTTACCCACCTGTGATTTCCTTCGTTACTAATCCGTAACTCACCTCTCCTTCAGCCGTTACTCTAACACATAATATGTCCAAAAAAAAAAAAAAAGCCCAAATAGATCAAAACACTCCTCACTCCCAAAACTCACTCCCATCCAATTTGCTCACCAAACTAAGATCCTAGATCCAAGGCAGTAAATCTAAAAAAACAAAGCAGACTGCAACACCTTAAACTGCATTGTAGCATCTAGGATTTTTGTTTTGATCTATTTTCTGGGTATTCAAAGTTTTCCCAAGAAAATCAAGATTTTCTTTCCAAATAAATACTAAAAAATGAAAAATCAAAACAAAAATCCAAATGAAGCCAAGCACATGGAAACAAGCACAGAAATAAAGAAAAGAACTCAGATAGAAATTTCTTTCCACCATTTTTTTCTCAGTATCCAAACGAAAATGGAGAAGAAAACTCTGGCAAGTGTATGCTCGGTCAGTGTCAACGGCACCATGAAATGGCTTTATGAGCTCAATGACTTATTGGCCGAGTGCCGAATTTTTGCACTGAAAAAGAGCAAGCGGCGAAACAATAAATTGTTATAGTTCATCACTCTTCTTCTGGACCAAATATTTTTCAGGGAAATGAGGAAGCGATTGAACATTTTCCATGTTGGGTTTGGAAAATTTTTACTAGAGACAGGAAATTACAAAAATTTTATCACAGTTCAAGATACGTATCCTAAAATTAATGATATGGATCAAAACATTTGGTTTCAAAACACAAAAAATTGAAAACCCACAAAATCTTGATATAGATCTAAAACAATTATAATTCCACTCAACTTTAAAACACATCTAAAAAAATCTAGCTCCTTCCCTCACTCTCACTCTAAGACTCTACTTCTCTCACTCGTTTTGACCCTTGCCAAAATTGGCTTAAACCAGATTCTGAGGAAAGCAACTTTGACCTTCAAGTCTTCAATTCCTTTCTTGAGCTCCTCCTCTGTCTCATTGGCCACTTCGTAGCACTTCATTGTCTCGCCTTGCTTTCGCTTGTCATATCAGATTCTGATTCGAGTAGAACTGATATTGGTGCTACTAAGGCTGGAGATCAATTTGTGTGCTTGGATTGTTGTTTTTTATTTCCTAACCTGTCATGGTTCAATTTGGGTTTATAGGGTTGGTTAGGTTTTCATTTTCATAGCTGGGTTTTTCATGGTGTTTCATGGCTAGGTTTTTCATGGTGCTTTCTTGTTGGTTGTTGGGGTTTGAAAAAGGGGATTTGAGGCATGGTTACTGATGGATCCATGGGTTTGAATGTGTGTGGGTGTGTTGATGTTTGCATTTTGACTTGGGTTTTGGGGTTGTATTTTGATAGATATGTGGATTATACTTTGGTGGTATTGCTTGATTTGATTTGTATTAGTTTTATGGGTGTATGTTCTTCATGTGAGGAGTGTTTTGATCTGTTTGGGTTTTTGTTTTTGACATATTATGTGTTAGAGTAAGGGCTAAAGGAGTGGTGGATTACGGATCAGTAATGGAGGGAATTACAGATGGGTAAAATGTTAAAATTAAAACCATGGGTAGACAAATCATATTAGAGGCAAACCATAGATGGGTAAAGTGTAATTATCCATATTTAAAATGACCGAAATACAATTTAACCTCTAAATTGGTCAAAAAATATACCAAAACCTCAAAAATAACCATAATACCCCTGAAACCACTTAATGACACAATATAACCCGAAAATTTTGGTTATTTTGAAGGTTTCGAGTATTTTAGGCCCGTTTAAAAGTTTCAAGGTATTTTGGGGCATTTTGTTCATTTTAATGGTTTTGAATGGGGGAGTGGGGGTATTTTTGGTCATTCGAGTAATTTCAAGTGTATTTTTGTTATTAAAGTGGTTTCAGGATTATTTTCGTCATTTTAGAGGTTTTATAGTTATTTTGGTCATTTTTTAGGTTTTAAAGGTATTTTGATCATTCTAATGGTTTCAGAATTTTTTTGTCATTTTAAAGGTTTCGGGAAAATTAAACAAATATTTAAACCTAATCATGTTAATATTTGATCTAAAGTTTTGTGTGAATTCAAGCGAGTAACGACTAGTTGTTGTTAATGTGGAAGTAATGCAAGCCAATTGATACAAACCTCTTGTCGGATTTACTCATAAAATAGAAGGTAATCCTCCATAATTTTTTCCATTAAATACAGAGAGAGTGGACCAAAAAAAAAAAAAAAAAGCCTAGTCCCTACTTAAAATGTTATTTCTTCTGTTTCTGTTTTCTGGTAGAGTAGACCATTCCCCGGATCCCATCCGGATCGGCCACAAACCCGAGAGGCCTATAGAAGCCGAGAACCCGGGGCTCCGAATACAAAGCAATGTTACAAATCCCTTTGAGTAACAGCTGGTGTATTAGTCTCTCCATCACAGCCTTTCCCAAACCAATCCCTTGGAAAGAAGGGTCCACCACCACATCCCATATGATGGCATTGAACACACCGTCACCCGTCGCTCGAGCGAACGCCACTGGCTTACTCGTCTTCGTGTACTCGACCCACAGAAGGGAGTCTGTGTTCTCAAGAGCTACCCTTATCTTCTGTGGGTCCCGCTTGGGAAACCCAACAGCTACGAACACTGAGTTTAGGTGGTCCAGGTTGAGCTCATCGATGGTGCGGCGGAGGATGAAACCTCGGGACTCAAGGGCTTGGTCGGAGATGGAGTAGTTGTTGCTGGTGGGTTGGGTTTTGATTTGAGCGGAGACGGTGAGGTTTTTGTGGGTTTTGAGGCGGAGAGAGGAGGGGAGAGGACTGGAGATTATGCCACGCAGAAGCATTGTGTTTTTTTTTTTTTTTTTAATGAACTTTGGGGGGGTTTTGGATGAAGTTGATTAATACCAACTAGTACTGTAGTAGTATGAATTTTTGTTGAAATTTGTGGTGGTTATGGACTATTGGAAGATACGGTTGGTTGCCTAGCTGTTATTTTCAGATTCACTGGATATAAGCATTATTGTGGGACTACTCCTACTGTCTATGAAGTAGAGTCCTCTTAACATTCTGTACCGACCAGCGAATTTGCCAATCCGTCAAAATTTACCCAATCTAATTCAACCCATTAGATACGATCGATTTTTAGAAACTGGTGGGTTGGGTTGAGTTGGGCTGAGTAATGAATTTTTTTTAATTTTTTTTATATTATTTTATTTTTTTACAATGGGTTAGGTTAGGTTGAGTTTGGATAATGAGATTTACCAATCCGCCTAATCTAATCCAACCACCTATATTTAATATATTTTTAAATTTAAAAATATATATCAAAAAATATATTATATACTTTTTTTTTTTTTTTTACTCTTCTTCCTAAATAAAACCCAAACTCTAGCTTTTCTTATATAGCATGTGTTTGTTTATCATTATGTTATTGATTATTTGGTTATAAATTTGTTCTTACTTGTAGCAGTGTTGTATTTTAAACTAACGTATTTTGATCACTCTAATAAAAATATTAAAAACTCTGCCTTGAGAATCACAATAATTTGGATTGAACAAAAATAAAAGTAATGTTACATCCACAACATATTCACCAGGAGCGACTGCACATGGTACTCAGGATTGTCATACGCCCACCTTGACTTTCCCAAAAAAAAAAAAAAAAAAAAAATTATACTTGTAAAAAAAAAAAATATACATAATTATATTTAAATTAACATGTTTTTATTTACCCTAAAAAAAATTGACCACCCTGAGATGATAATCTTAAGAATTTAGGTTCAATAAAAATAAGAGTAATGTTAGAAACACAATAAAATGTCATAACAATTTCACAACATTCTAAAATTAACATGTCAACTCACACATGAGCTTTTTTTAATATTTAATTTTAAATTTTTTGTATGCTATTGTTGTAACATTTTGTTGTATCTCAAGCATTAGTCACAAAAATAATCTTGAATTCAAACATAATCCTAGACCCCTTAGACAAAATAATAAATAAAAGTTCAAATAACAATAAAAATGAGCCCAAACAACATAAAAATAAAAAAATAAAAAATAAAAAAAAGCCCAAAAAATAACAATATTATGCCAAACAACAATAAATGAATAAAATATTCCACAAAAGATCATTCAAAAACAAAAAATAAAACTAAAATGAACGGTTATTTATAACTTGTTTAATTCATTTCATAAAAATAATTAAAAAGTCTCTAATTTTATTTTCCTAAAAAAGGGTACCGAAAGAGCAATTATAGTCATGAGTTCTCTTTGGTGATGCTAGGATCTTTGCTCCTTAGTGGCTTGCAAGATGTATCATTCGTTACTCTCTCTTACTTTTTCCATTTTTTTCTTCTTTATTATCATTTCAAACTATTTATTACTCTTATCCTAACATTCTCAATTCTCACATAGTTTCTCATTAATCTCTCTTTTCTTGTGGAAATTACACTTTATCACCCTAAACTATACCTCATGTCATGTTGCACTTTGCACCTTATACTATGACTTTTGTTACACTTTGCACCCTAATGTTAAGATTGCTATTAACTTGGATGAAAAAAAATATGAGACCTTGTGAAAAGATCTAATTGCCCCTCTTCTTATGCTTTAAAAACAAAAGATAAATTATACTTTAATAGCAAACTTAATGGTAGGGTGCAAAGTGTAACAAGGGTCATAATTTAGGGTGCAAAATGTGCATTCGAAAAGTTTAGGGTAAAAAGTGTAACACGAGGTATAATTTAGGGTGGTAAAGTGTAATTTCCCATTTTTTCTTTATAATTTTGTTTGTAGAAGGAAGTTATAAAATTTTATGTATTTTTATTTTTTTGTTATGTGATATATTCAAGTTCTCTTTTTATTAGTTTTTGTATAATTTAAGTTTATTAATGACCACCTCAGAAAAAATTCCTAGAACTACCACTGATTTTAATAATAATTTCACAACAAATCTTATATGGTAATGTAAGAACCAAGTATAAGTCTTCTGGGCCTTAGATCACTTGGGCTCACAATTTATTTGTAGTGGGCTTGAGGATTTCCTACTATGGGTCGTTCTCGGCAGAGAGACTCAAAGCAACGCCCAGTTGATATTCACTCCTTGACTACTTTCTCTCCAATTTTCTGAACCCTTTCTTCTCCCAACTTTCTTCTATTTATAGCCAAGGTTAGTGAGAAGATTATGATTACAGCCACCGTTTGTGCTATTGAAGGTCCAATATTATTTGATTTAAGTGGATGTTTAGGTGAGAGGGCGGTGCTGCATTTATGATCTTGGAACTCGATTTCATCCGGACCGATTATGCTCGGCAACTCAGTCTCTCGTGCATACCACATTTTCCGGGAAAGATTCATATACTAGACCGGGAACGTTTGACCGATCACCTCTTGGAACTTAATACCCTACACTTGTCTGTGTATTTATGGAAGCTCCAGGAAGGGCGCAGGATGACTGGACCTTTCTACTGGGCCTGCGCCCAAAGCCAGTACGGGACTAGGCCCAGGGCCTGTATGGGCCTGGGATCTCAATGCTGTACAATTGGGACTGGGCCCGGGGCCTGTATGGGTCTGGGATCTCAGTGCCGTACAATAGCCCCCCCTTGATTCATACTCGGTCGCCGAGAAGAATCAAGGAGCTGCCTGGGCCTTTTGAACTCGGGAGTCTTTTAGCCTGGGACTTATGACTGTTACTTCTTATTAATATTCATCTCAAAAGACGCGCCGTTTCGCGGCGCCAGGCGCAGTCGTCATTATTGTCTGACGGTTCGTGAACTGAAGCGGCGCGCGGATTGGTTACGTTTGGCATTCGCTGGGTTGCTCGTAAACTGTGCCCATTTATTACTTGATTAAGCGCTTCTTCTTCCCCCATTTCTTTTTGGCTCTATAAATAGTCTCCCTCTGAACACCATTCCATTTTTCCTTCGCCTCTGATCTTTAGTGCTTACTCTCTGCCGACCACATTTCTGTGCGCTTGCTTGCCCAGTGTTCTTTTCCTCCTTAGAACCCAAAGTAAGTTTTTCTTCCCCTTCCTGTTCCTTCAGCTTTATTTCTTTGAGTTCATTTCTGTAGTTTTAGGCGTTATAGATGGGTTACTCTTACCTTCTAGAATCCCCGGCTGCTTTGGCCACCTTTAGGAATAAATTTAACATTCCCAATGACGTGGATGTGGCTTACTGCCATGAGAGTGATATGGAACTCCACCGAGGGCAGGGCACAGCCTTCTTTCCTTTGATGTCCATTTTAGAAGGTGGGGTCAGGTTCCCCGTAGATCCCCTCTTGATAAACACACTCACTTACTATGAGCTGTGCCCTGACCAGTTTCCCCCCAATTTTTACCGGGTAGTTAGTTGTGTCAGTAAGTTGAACCACACCTTTAACTTACAGTTAGACCACCATGACATTAACCAAATGTATAGCCTCTGTGGGAGCAAAGCCACCAATTATTACCTAAAGACAAGAGATGCCCGGGTACGGCTGATATCATGCCTACCTGATTCGAACAGGAACTCCGCCGGGGAGTACGTTAGGGTGTGCGGCAATTGGTTTGCCGGGGAGATCCCTTGCCCCCTTACATGGCGTGAAGTGGGTTCGTACCATCCCCTTCATATAATCGCTTTCTTCCACCTCTCCTTTTCTTCTTATTGGAGTAAAAAATTTTATTATTAGAGACTAATGCGTCACCTGTTCTTTTGCAGACGGCAAAGTGTTTGTGCAGGACCTCAGAGCCGTCCACGCCAAAGATTTAAACTTCGTCCTCCGCTCGGAGATATACGTGCATTGGGACGGACAACTCCGGGCCTCGCACTTGATCCTCGGAGTGGAGCCGGTTTATTATACTTGGCAGCCTTTCAAGCAGGCACTGATAGTTGACAGCCCCCTGCTATCGTACATAGACGTCCGGTACGTAAACTTTTTGCCGCCGAAGCTTACTACTGGGGAAGCAAGGGAATTTGGTCGGCGGTTTACTTGCGCGGACGAGCTACCTCCTTTGCGAGACGAATCCGCGGAACGAGCATCCCGGCGCCTCAGGGAGATAGCCCACGAAGCCATACAGCAAGAGGGCCAAGCGCAAGAGCAGCCCATTCCCGAGAATCCAGCCGCCGTGCCTCAACAACAAGTAATAGAAGCGGCTGCCCTGCTAGCTGAAACTATCCAGCCTAGCGGAAGGATGGTATCTAGGAAGGTGATGTCGATAGAACGGTTCGTGCCCAGTGCCCGGCAATCCAATCAGCCCCCTCCTTCCCGGGGCCGGGGTCAAGTGCCTCAGCCCTCACCCTCCACGCAGGCTGGACGTGCCCGAAAGAAGCAAAAAGTTACCGATCAACCTTCCACGGGCCCGGGAGATGCCGCTGTCCAGACTCCTCCCCGACCAACAGGTGGAATC
This sequence comes from Quercus lobata, assembly GCF_001633185.2. Lineage (NCBI taxonomy): Eukaryota > Viridiplantae > Streptophyta > Magnoliopsida > Fagales > Fagaceae > Quercus > Quercus lobata. Next base: position 47,833,320 of record NC_044911.1, on the reverse strand, counting down.
GTTATCCGCGAGCCGCCAACCGAAGCTAGAATGGGGGGCGCGTCCTCCTCCCAAGTGGCTTCAGCGTGGGAGCCAAAGCTCCTTCTGGACGGCAAGCCATTGCCCTCAACCGCCTGTATTCGGATGTGGAATAAGGGCGAGGGCGGCCGTATTGCCCAAACTTTGGCTGAAGCTCTCCAGCTTCCCGAGGACGTGTATGCTTTTGAGGAAGGATCCGAGGAGTCTGTGGGGCGCCGGTTAGAGTGGCACGCCATTGCGGTAATTTTTTTGTCTATCTAGTCCTTCATATAGATTTCCTTTTGCTTCTTTTCTAACCTTTGTGCTTGCCAGGCCGCTCAAATGGCCCACATTGTGGCTGCTTGGGCACGGGAGCTTGCCGAGGAGAACGAGCGCGAGAAGGAGGCGCGGGAGGCAGCGGTGAAAACGGCTAAGGAAAAGCTGAAGGCTGCTGAGTCTGCTGAGAAAAGGCTGCCACTGCGGAGAAGAACCGGGCTTTGGCCGAGAAAAGGTATGCGGAGCTCCTAACTCAGCAGAATGAGACGGAGGTTAAGCTAGCCCAAGCCATCAGCCTTAACACCTCCAACGCCGAGGAGATTGCCGACCTCAGGGCAGGCTTGGCTGCCGCGGAGCAAAAATGGTACGATGTCGGTTTTGCTGATGCCGAAAACTCCGTAGAGCCGGTGGTGGCTCGTGCTCGGAATATGGGCTTTGAGGTCGGGTGGTTTGCCGCTCTCCAAGCAACGGGAGTTCCCGAGGATTCCCATCTAAGAGACCCTGGCCAAATTCCATTCCCGAGCCCTGCTCCTGCCGCTCAGGATGCCCCGGTGGCTATTGACGAGGAGGAGACGGCCAGTATGAGGGAGCTGGTTGAACAAATCGATGCCCACGCCGAGCTCGAGGAAATGGAAGCCACCAGTATCCCGACTGTGCAGGAGCTTCTTGGTGAGGATCCACCTTTCCCCCTGACCGTCCAGCAGGAAGTGACACCGCCGACCCAACCTCCCAGCTAATTTTACTTTTAATTGCTAGCTTATTTTTATTTTGTTAGTTTTATTTGCCTATGTCACCGGGATGTGGTGACTGAACAATTACTTTAATTTGTTGGTTCTATTTGCCCACGTCACCGGGATGTGGTGACTGAACAATTGCCTTTATTTAATTAGTAGTCCGTTTTCTTTTTTCGTTTCAATTTGTTGAATGAATTTATATCTATTTATGTGTTTTGCTTGAATCATGCCAGTGCTATGGCTGCTTAATAGAACGGTACCCCCGAAAACCTGTTGTGTGGCGCCTTGTGTAATTTGAGAGCGCTAATTGACTTAGTAATTGTAAAAGGGTTAGGTTTTCATCAGGCTCTGGTTTAACCGGGAATCGTGTTTTCGTCCTTCGAGTATTTGCTTGTTAGATTTCCACCTGTTCGGAAATTTGAGTTTAACCGAGAACCAGGTTTCTGTCCTTAGGGATTTATTTGCAAGGTTTCCACCTGCTCGGCGATATTGATCGAGCCGAGGGCCAGGTTTCTGTCCTTAGAGATTTATTTGTAAGGTTTCCACCTGCTCGGCGATATTGATCGAGCCGAGGACCAGGTTTCTGTCCTTAGAGATTTATTTGTAATTCTCTTGGTGCGCGGTTACGGTGTCAAAAACAGCATATAAAAAGAAAAGTTCATCATGCTCTTAATTTCAAAGGAGTACAAGTTCTGGCTTACACCGATGATTATGCGTAGAATTTCTTCAAGTTGTTGGCGTTCCATGGTCGGGGGAGTGGCCTCTCGTCAAGGTCTTCTAAGTAGTAGGCCCCTGCACCCGCGATGGCTGTGACTCTGTATGGTCCCTCCCAACTCTGAGCAAGTTTCCCTGCAGCCACGTCCCGCATGTTCCCCACTACCCTTCTTAACACTAGTTCCCCGGCACTGAATTCCCTGCCCTTTACATTTCGGTTGTACCTTTGGGCCAGCTTCTGCTGATACTCGGCAAGCCGTACGGTCGCGGCCTCTCTACATTCTTCTAGCCAATCCAGATGCTCCATCATCAGGTCGACGTTCTGTACGGGATCAAACCCGGCGACCCGTGCGCTGCATAAACTCACCTCGGTTGGTATCACTGCTTCTGCTCTGTATGTCAGAGAAAACGGGGTTTCCCCCGTGGATCTCCTGGGGGTCGTGAGGTAGGCCCACAATACACTGGGTAGCTCTTCCGCCCATCTTCCTTTCGCTCCATCCAACCTTCTCTTGAGTCCGTTCAAAATAGTCTTGTTCACTGCTTCAGCTTGGCCGTTGCTCTGTGGGTATGCCGGGGTTGAATACTTGTTCTTGATGCCGAGCTCGCTGCAAAAGGTCCGAAAAGCGTTGCTGTCAAACTGTAGCCCATTGTCTGTCACTAGCGAATTCGGCACCCCAAACCTTGTGACTATGTTTTTCCATACAAATTTTTTCACGTCAGTATCCCGGATATTAGCCAAGGCTTCAGCTTCAGCCCACTTTGTGAAGTAATCTACAGCCACCAACACAAAACGGCAGTTCCCCGTTGCTCGGGGGAACGGCCCGAGGATGTCAAGCCCCTATTGTGCAAATGGCCACGGGCTGCTGACAGGATTTAGACGTCCTGTAGGCTGATGGATCATTGGGGCATGCTTTTGACACTGCTCACAACTTCGAATGTATTCGGCGGCATCCTTCTGCATCTGTGGCCACCAAAACCCCTGTGTCATCGCTCGGTGTGTTAAAGATCGTCCCCCAGCGTGCCCGCCGCACACTCCCTCATGCAGCTCGGTCAGAAGCTCTTTGACTCTTTCGGGATGTAGGCACAGGAGGTAAGGGCCTATGAAGGACCTTCGGTACAACTTTCGGTCCGAAGACAGCCAGTACCTGGGAGCCATTCGTTGAATCTTGTTGGCCTCGGCCTCATCCTCTGGAACTTTATCTTCGGCAAGGAAGTCTATGATCGGGTTCATCCAACATGGACCAGCCACTGCCACCTGCGCAACCTCTACTCCGGCCTGGTCGGGAACACTCTTCACACAGATGCTTGGCTCCCTTACAAGTTCTATCGTGATAAGCCTCGGTGTGTCCTCGGTAGCCGAAGAGGCTAACGTGGCAAGAGAGTCAGCATGCTTGTTTTGTGACCGGGCTACCTGGGATATCTTGACCGTTCCAAACCGGCCGATAATCTGCTTTGCCGTACTTAGATAAGCTTTCATTCGGGGATCCCGAGCCTCGAAGTCCCCAGTGATCTGATAAACAACTAGCCGAGAGTCCAAGTAGACCTCTACGTCCTTTGCGCCCAGATGCAATACTGCCCTCAACCCGGCCAGTAGGGCTTCATATTCGGCTTTGTTGTTCGAGGCTTTGAACCCTAATCTGAAGGAGTGTTCCAGCCGTATACCCTCAGGGGTGATTATGACAATGCCAGCCCCGGCCCCCATAGCATTTGATGCGTCGTCCACAAACAATCTCCACGGGCGAATCTCCGCACTACAGATTACTTTGCCTTCATTCTTGGGTGTAAATTCTGCGATGAAATCAGCGAGAACCTGTCCCTTCACCGAGCTTCTAGGTCGGTATCTTATGTCAAACGATCCCAGCCGAGTCCCCCATTTGGCAATCCGCCCTGTGAAGTCGGATCTCTTCAACAGTGTCTGCAATGGATACTCGGTGAGGACGAACACTGTGTGTGCCTGGAAGTAATGTGGTAACTTCCTCGTGGCGTGCACCAGAGCCAAAACTAACTTCTCAAGAGGCAGGTACCTTGTCTCGGCATCGACCAAGGTTTTGCTCACGTAATACACCGGCATTTGCACTCCCCGGTCCCTTAGCAACACAGCACTTACCGCATGATCGGTAACTGCAAGGTACATAAACAGATCCTCCCCGGGCTCCGGGGCCGTCAACCTCGGCGCCTTTGCCAAATATTCCTTTAGTTCTCGAAAAGCTTCATCACAGCTCTCGTCCCATCGAAACCCCTTCCACTTTTTCAAAAGCTGATAAAACGGCCGGCAGCGATCGGCAAACTTGGAGATAAATCGGTTCAGGGCGGCTAACATTCCAGTGAGCACTTGCACCTTTTTGGGATTGCTTGGTGGTTTGAGGTGATTCATGGCTTCTATTTGGTCGGGGTTAGCTTCTATTCCCCGAGTAGAGATCAGATATCCCAGGAACTTACCAGCCCCCACTCCGAAAGTGCACTTCTCGGCATTCAGGCGCAACTTGTGCCGACGTAGTATCTCGAACACTCCCCGGAGATCTTCGGTATGCTGTGTCTCGATTCTGCTTTTTACCACCATGTCGTCGATATAAACTTCAACCGTGCATCCAATCTTTTCTCGGAACATTCTCGTCATCATTTGCTAATACGTAGCCCCGGCATTCTTCAATCCGAACGGCATGACCTCATAGTGATAGTTTGCATTCGGGGAGATAAATGCTGTCTTTTCTCGGTCTTTGGGCGCCAAGGCAATCTGATGGTAGCCCTGGAAGGCATCTAGGAAGCTCATCCTCGGGTGCCCGTATGTTGCATCTACTAGCTGGTCAATCTTGGGCATCGGGAATGGGTCCTTGGGACATGCCTTGTTCAAGTCTGTGAAATCCACACAAACTCTCCATTTCCCGTTCTTCTTCTTCACCACGACAGTGTTTGCCAACCACTTCGGGAAGAATATCTCCTTTATAGCCCCGGCCTCCTTCAGCCGCTGTATCTCCAGGTTTACTGCATCGACATGTTCTTTTGACGCTCTTCTTGGTTTCTGCTTCTTCGGGGGGAATAATGGATCCACGTTGAGTCTGTGGACAATGAACTTGGGATCTACGCCGGGCACTTCATACGGGCTCCATGTGAAAACATCTATGTTCTGCAACAGGAACAACAACATCTCTACCCTTTCCCGGTCATCCATGCTTGTACCTATCTGGAAATATCTGTCAGTATCTGGGAGAATTCTTACCTTCAGCACCTCCTCGGCAACGTCCGCCCCAGTTTCCCCCTGGGGTTTCTGTAATTGCTACGAATTGTCTTTCTCGTTTTCCTCAGCTCGACCGAGCTGCTCCTTCTCCCACCTGACTGCGGCGACAAGGCATTGCCTCGCCACCTGTTGGTTCCCCCTTACCACGGCAACTCCATTCTCAGTAGGAAACTTTACTTTCACGTGAAGGGTGGACGAAACAGCCCCCATGGCGTGAATCCATGGCCTTCCCAGGATTGCGGTGTATGGTGCGAATGATCGGACTACTATAAATGTAACCACAACTCCCTTGCCTCCCATGTCCACTGGAAGAGAGATTTGCCCCTCGGGAATTACGACTCTCCCGTCGAATGAGACCAATGGCGTGTCATACTTTGCCAAATCTTGAGCCTTTAACCCGAGCCCTTCAAAGAGGTCCGGGTACATGACGTCAGCCCCACTTCCTTGATCAATCATTACCCTTTTCACCAGGAATCCGCCTATCCGGGCTGTCACCACCAAAGCATCGTCGTGGGGTTGGACCGTCCCTTCAAAATCGTCTTCTCCAAACGAGATGGACAGCCGTCCAACTTTTCTCTTTTTGGATGATTCTCCCTCCGCGTAGGCCACTGTCAATACCCTTTTTGCCGCTGCTGCCCTTCTTGGTGCGGCATGGATGACTTCGATTATCCCCAGGGGTGGTGGAAGGGGATTCCTTTTCTGTTGGGCGCCCTGCCCGGTTTCTCGGTCAATGGAATCTGCTACAAATTCTTTCAGGTGCCCGGCCCTTACTAGCTGTCCGAGATGATCTTTTAATACCTGACACTGCTCGGTGGTGTGCCCCTTGTCTCTGTGATAGGTGCAGTATAGGTTTTGGTTCCTTCGAGATGGGTCGCCGCCCATTTTGTTCGGCCACCTGAAGAATGACTCATTTTTGATCCGTTCCAAGATCTTATGCACAGGCTCCTTAAACACCACATTAACCCCGTCGATCTGCACCTCTGGTTCCTGCATTCTAAAGTCTCTTTTCGGTTTCGTCGGCAGAATGCTTTGCCGAGATCTCCCCACTAAAGGAGCTTTCCCCCTGCTTTGCAGCCGGTCATCCTCCAGGCGTTTGTACTCCTCTATGCGTCTCATCAGTTGCCTCATATCCTCGGGGGGTCTTCTCGTCAGTGACTCCCGTAATTTAGAATCTTCAGGGAGCCCCATCCTGAAGGTGCTTGCTGCAATTTTCTCGTTTCCTCCCCCAATCTCGTTGTAGAGTTCCCAGTATCGGCTGGCATAACTCCGAAGGGTTTCCCCTACCCTCATCTTCATGGAAAGTAGTGCGTCAACCAGTTGCTGCACTCGGCTGCATGTCACGAACCTGCTGCCGAACTCTTGAATCAGCTCGGCGAAGCTGTGTATAGAACCCTTCCTCAGCCCATTGAACCATCTCAGTGCAGTAGAGCCGAGACTAGAGGGGAATACTTTACACATCAATGCATCGTTGTGCGCATGCAAAGACATCATGTGGATGTAATGGCTAACATGCTCCACGGGGTCCGTCCTCCCTTCATACGAATTGAATGGTGGTCGTGTGAATCTGCTCGGCATTGGGGCCCGTTCAATTTCATCGGAGAATGGTGACCGGGCCGCCATCCGTAAGGCTCGGCTCATGGCGTCCATGGCGGCATTGTGGTGTAGTCGTTCCTCCGGCGATTCTGATCCTTGGTGATCGTAACCATGCGATCGTGAACGGTTCCGCCGATGACGTGGTTCCCGTGGTTGCCGGCGTGACTCCTGGGAACGCGATCGGTCTCGGGATCGCTGCGTACTAGATCGGCTGGAGCCCTCGCCCTGGTTTCTCCTTTGCTGGGGGTTGCGATTCCTTTCATGTCGCTGACCCCTTGCTTCCAGCTCTAAATCCATTACCAGTCTGCGTAACCGCTCCAGCTCTCGGTCCCTTTCGTCATACTGCCGATGCGCCGAGACGTCTGAAACCGTCCAGTGTGTCTGTGCCGACCCCTCTCCCAATCCGGACCTTTCCTCCCCTCTTGGGTGCTCCCTATCTTCCCGTCGTTTCTGCCTTCTCTCCCTCCACGTTGAACCCTGAGAAGATCCCATGGAGCCGCTCGGTGCACGCTCTCCTGAACGCTCCTCAGACATTCCTGTCGTTTGAGTCTCAGTCGAACCACAGCTTTGTAGGAGGGCCCCACGGTGGGCGCCAATTGTAAGAACCAAGTATAAGTCTTCTGGGCCTTAGATCACTTGGGCTCACAATTTATTTGTAGTGGGCTTGAGGATTTCCTATTATGGGTCGTTCCCGACAGAGAGACTCAAAACAACGCCCAGTTGATATTCACTCCTTGACTACTTTCTCTCCAATTTTCTGAACCCTTTCTTCTCCCAACTTTCTTCTATTTATAGCCAAGGTTAGTGGGGAGATTATGATTACAGTCACCGTTTGTGCTATTGAAGGTCCAATATTATTTGATTTAAGTGGATGTTTAGGTGAGAGGGCGGTGCTGCATTTATGATCTTGGAACTCGATTTCATCCGGACCGATTATGCTCGGCAACTCAGTCTCCCGTGCATACCACATTTTCCGGGAAAGATTCATATACTAGACCGGGAACGTTTGACCGATCACCTCTTGGAACTTAATACCCTACACTTGTCTGTGTATTTATGGAAGCTCCAGGAAGGGCGCAGGATGACTGGACCTTTCTACTGGGCCTGTGCCCAAAGCCAGTACGGGACTAGGCCCAGGGCCTGTATGGGCCTGGGATCTCAATGCTGTACAATTGGGACTGGGCCCGGGGCCTGTATGGGCCTGGGATCTCGGTGCCATACAGGTAAGTTGTCACTAATTCTAATTTGGACCCAATACTAACATCACTTTTTTACCTATCAATAACAATTTGTCACATAAGATTTGTTGTGAAAATATTGAGTATGTAGCATTACTCCAAAAATAATTTTTGCCCCCAAAACATAATCCATAACATCTTAAACTAAAAAAAGGTTTAAAAAACAATAATAAAATTAGCCCAAATAACAATAAAAATAACCCAAACAAACACAAGAGCAAAATAAACAACAAGAAGTTGTCAAATTATTCAACAAAAAACCTATTCAAAAACAAACAAAAAATAAAACCCCTAATCATTTAGATGTATAGCTTGTTCAACCCATTATGTAAAAATAATTTCTAATTTCATTTTTTCCTAAAAAGCAATATGAAGAGAAATATTGTGGTCTTGAGTTTTCTTTGGTCATGCCAGCAGTTATGCTCTCTTTGGCTTTGCAATCACAACAATGTTTCTCTCCTTAAAGTTTCGGTCTGTAGTTGTAGCAAATATAACCTCTCTCTCTCTCTCTCTCTCTCTCTCATTTCAAACTCTCTCACTTTATTACTCTCATCTCAACATTTTTCATTCCCACTTTATCTCTTATTAGTCATTTTTTTTTTCTTTTCTCTTTGTTAGTAGAAAGAAATTATAATACTTAATATATTTGTGAGTTTTTTTTTTTTTTTTTGACATTGAAATATTTATTAGATTTGTATATTTTAAGTTTCTTAATAACCATCCTAAAAAAACATATTCCTAGATCCACCATGGCTATAGGCGATCAAAATTGTTGGTGTCAAAATAACATACCTTCACCTTTTCCATGTATAATTCAGGTGCAAGGATTTTCCTCTGTTGGGCCCAAAAAGCCCAATTTGAAGTTAAAATTCCCTGACCAAGCAAAGGACCAAGCCCTTTCTGTTGATACGATGGCTTCCCCAAGTCCAAGGATGTGCATGTGGTTATCTCTCTCACCGCGTTAGGTTGAGTCACAAATAATATTTGTATATTACTGAGAGAAAACACAAAATTTTAACTTATTTTTAAGTGAATAATGCTACAGACATAAACTATTCTACAAACATTTTACAAACGGATGTGGTAAACTCCACGTAAGCTTTTAAAAAACTAAAAGATATTAACAAATTCTAATTAAAATAACAAAAAAAAAAAAAAAAACCAAAATCAGCTTTACTCTATCCTTTTTTTATTTATTATTTATTTTTTAAATTTATTTATTGTAAAGTTAGAAAGCTTTACTCTATTCTAATCTTCCTAAACCTAAAACATATTAAACACAAAACCTGAGCTCTCTACCTCATTGGCGCCTCCCAGCCTCCCTCATCGGTGCCACTTGCGTCCTTGCCTCACAATGGACGATGAACTATTCCCTCCTTGCCTCACGATGGACGGATGGCGCTTCCCTCCTTGCCTCATCGGTGCTAACAAACTCCTAAACACAAAACGTGACGGTGAAAAAACCTAGCCTCAAATTCTCTACCTCACGCCTTCCCTCCTTGCCATAAAATTCTCACACTCCAACCAATGCCATCGCCAACTTGCTGGAATCGTTGTAGAAGCTGCGAAACCATGGCTAAGAACGGTGTTGCAATCCCATCTTTGCTAGTATCGCCGTGATCATGGTGTCTCCATGTCATCTGCCTTCCTCCCGGTAACGTCAACGGTTACACTCTGTTTTAGTATTGAAATTTGTTTTGTTTTTTTTTTTTTTTTTTTTTTTTTTTTGTTTTTGTTTTTGTTTTTGTTTTTGTTTTTAATTCAAGTAATTCATATGGAAATTTGGTGTACAGTACTGCAATATTTATGGCCTTGAGGCAATCCAATGAATTATATAAATATATAATCATGTGGATGGAATAGGTCGAAATAACTAATAACCAAAAAGAACTTTTATGTATTTTGAGCTTGTCTATTGTTGGTTTTCAAAAAGAATTCCTAACTTGAACTATTACTGGTTTTCTAGCATCAAAGATGCTGTTGGAAAATCAGGAGAAGGCATTATTTGTTGTCCCATTATTTGAACTAGGGACTTACTAATGTTGATGGCTCTTATTTTTGAGAGCCTCTTATTTGTTCTATGATCAACAGTTGCTTGTACATGAGTTGTAGTTGTTATTTGGACAATGATTAAAGACTTTACTGTACAATTCTTTATTTCCTTGCATTTTACTGTTTTTGTTAAAATTACTAGCTTTTGCTTCATTTTTATTGTTTATAAGCATGCTGATGCATCATTAAGAAACAGCTATTTTGATAGTCAAGTTAGTGATCATAGACATACAAGATGCATATGGATTTTAAAATTTGTCTTCAATCACCATTGTCTTCAACCAGTCAACGTGTGCTTACTTATATGTGTCTGTGTGTTTAGTTTAAAAGAATATGCATATATTTTAAATTAATGCAATCAGATGGACTTTCAATCACACATTGCACACTAGCTATTGCTAACTGAGGCAAACATATTCATTTTATGTCATTATGCAATTGTGTTTGTGATTTGCTTACATTTCATTCTTTTTTCCCTCCTGACAGTGAAATAGAAGATACTGATAATGACAGTGATGACAATAAAGCCTGTGTTTGTGTTATTCTTTGAACCTATTCAATTGACTTCTACTCTACAATTTCAGCAGCAACTAAAACAATGACAAGGGAGGCAAAATGGTTTAATGGTTTTGAACTTCAGCATATTCATCATATGGATATGGAATTGGAAAGGAGCTATGTTGGGCTCAACATTTAACTTTCATTTACTTTGGTGCTGCCTCATCAGCTCTCCAATCAAGAGTGCTCCAAAAAAATTCTGTACACTAGATGATTAAGGGGTTGTTTGGATTTTCAGTTTCCATAATTCATAACTCTGTTTTCATAACTCATAATTAAAAAATGGTGGGACCCATGACTTAAAAGCTTGTTTGGATTTCAATAACTTTGTTTCCATTACTCAATTCTCTAATTTTGAATGATGAGTTATGGAAACTGAAAACAGCTCTGTTTTCAGTTTCCATAACTCTGTTTTCAATGGCATTTTCGTAAATAACACTACATACCTGGTCCCACAACTGCAATACACGTGAGGCGCACCTTTTGATGCTCTCTTCAACGGCTCTCATCAGCTCTTTCATCTTAGACTTCTCTCTTCAGTAAAGCAGAGCTCTCTCATCTCAAACTTCTCTCATCTCCATTCCAATACCACCACAAGCTAAAAGAAGCTCTCACTGCCCTCACCTCCTCACGCACTATTTCACCGATCTGAGCTTAGCCAACTCGCGCTGCCGTGTCATGGTAATGTAGTGCTTCATGTGCCAACCACCGACCTCTTTCTCAGCTTTTTCCACAAAAATCCGAACGTATTCTTTACATTTAAGTTGTTTATACATCTGATTTGTTGGTAATAGCAAGTTATTTCACATCTTTTACATCGAATCAAGGATTGGTGATGAGAAGTTTGCTTCTATGGTTTTTTTTTCTTTATTTAATGTTTGGATAAGCATCTGATTTGATCTATTGAAACTCGTGGTTATAGGTTTATAACCCGTGGTGAACTTGTGCTTCTATGTTTTTGTTTTTTCTTTTTTTTTCTTTGTTTGATGTTTGGGTAAGCATCTGATTTGATCTATTGGATTCCCGTGGTTTTTTTTTTTTTTTTTTTTTTTTTTTTTTTTTTTTTTTTTTTACGAAACTAGGGTCTTCACAGTGTAAGAAATGTGTGATAAATGCTTTGACTTTTCTGGAATAATTGAAACCTGCCTCTACTCCACTTAGTTCAATTCGATATATCTCAATTGAGTAAAATCTTTTTTGGTGTTTAGGTGGTATGAAAAGCTCTTTCCTTTTTTTTGCATATAAAGTTTACAATTTGTCATATTGTTTGGCACAATCTTTAATGCTTTCATCAGTTTGGCATATTTTAAGTATCGTTTTATTTTTTTGCTGGCACACTCTTTTTTGTTAATTCAGATTTTGTTTGAGTGCCCTCAAGCCTCATCAAGTTGCATCTATGTATCGTTTTAATGGAAGTTTTATATATTATATTTCCACCATTGTGAGTCTTAAGGTATTCCAAGTAGCATTATAAATACATTATCATAGTGAGAATCATTGTATTTTTGTTTCTCGTAGTTTAGTTAGTATCTACTCTTTGTTGCCTCAAGTCATAGGTTGTCCAGTTTCTTATATGGTGATTAGCTTCTATTCTTCTGTACTAATTCGCTTGGTTTTCGAAAGTCTTTCTTTCGAATCTTTTCATGCCTTTCACCCTTTTTTTTTTTTTTTCCTTTTTATTCCTCTTTTTTTTTCCTGTAGTCCTTCTTTGCTGCATACGTTGAACGGCACCTACCCACTGAGGATGCCTGCCTCTTACCCTCTCTTTTTCTTGTGCGCCTTTTTGGCACATGTAGTCGCCCGACAGTGATCTTTTACCCTTTTCTTTTTTTTTTACTTGTTCTCCTCTTACGCTCTTTCTCCCAAAAAAGAAGGCAGCCTAATGTCCTTTGTTTATAGAGGATAATAATGGAAAGTTTGGAACTCAATTAACAATTTACAACGGTCCTTAGGAGTTGCAATAATTATAATTGCACATTAAGATCTTACATGTTTCACAGAATGTCGGTGAAAGCGATATGCATATTTCAATGCATGAGAAATTTATTTATTACATCATACAAGCAATAACAATACAAGGATTCACACAAAGTCAAAAAAAAAAAAAAAAAAAGAAAACAAAAAAGAAACAAAACAAAACAAACAATTCAAGTATTAATATTGGGTGCATCAGTAGCAACAATGGCAATATAAGTGTTAGTGGCTAATTGACATTCAATGACTCTTCAATATTGTTTTCACTATTTCACCTTAACTGGATAATTGGATACTGTGATTGAGTCCACCTACATTTTGGGTTGTAGTTAAGTGGTTGAGCATGGTTTCATCATTATGTAGGCATTTCTATGGTTCCCCACTTCATTAGTAGTTGTCTATGTAGGTTAGACAAGTAATGCTCCTCGCTAGATTCTTCCTTTAAAGTGTCTGCCCTTGGCAATTGCTTCAACTTGCTTTTGGTTCTGTGCTACATGTGAATGGAACTCTCTGATTTCTCTTTTAATAATTAGACAGGATGGCCTAAATTGGGTAATCTACCAATCTCAGACCAAGATTGTTTCCATTTCAGTGTTGTATGGTTTGTAGTCTATTGTCCTGCTATGACCTGCAATGGAATTTGTCCTTTTTTATTTAGTAACAGGTTGGAATATGTCTTGAGAATAGGCTTTGTGAATCATGCTTGATTTTATTGTCATTGTGTTCTTGGCATGACAATGTTCATCCAGTCAGCAATCAATATTTAAGAATGTTAATTGCATAGCTTTTGTATCTGACTACAAAATGTCAAAAGTCTTTGTTAGTTGAGTTTGTATGGGACTTAGAAACTACTCTATAAAGTACTTATCAAAAAAAAAAAAAAAACCTACTCTATAAAAGTGTAATGTTTTGCTGAATATTTGTGTCTTCTTGATCTGCTTATATATTTAATACTATTTATGAATTTCATAAGAATGATTTAGTACATTTCATTGCAGTAATATATACATATTAATATGGATCTTATGCTCAATATTTGTTCCTTTAAAAATACTGGGATATCTTTTTATTGTACTTGTGATATGATTGTGTATGAGATGTGTGTGTTGTTCTTTAAGATGGCTACGAAGTTGATAACATGGGATGCCAATTGTGAAGATCTGTTGTGTGACTTCATACTTGGACACTATTGTTGTGGGAATTTGTGTCCTTATCATGCCAGTGTGCAGGTGTGGCAGGAGATCACAGACAATCTTAATGCCCACATGGGGAAGGCCTTTACCGTGAGGCGGGTAATTACGAGGTGGAAGCATATTCGATAGAGTTATCGTAGAGCAATGGGGGTCTATACTAGATCTCATTAGCTCAACGTTTCCCCCGTGGCCTCTCTAAACTGATTGTCTGTGACCCGCCTTAGTAAGAGGCAAATGTGTAATCGAAGCAATTTAGTGCATGTCCCTTTTGATATACTGCTGACATATTTTGTTCCCATTATGTTCAGTAGTGTACTTTCTTATGGATTACCATGTACTTAACCATGCACTAACCTAGTTATATTTGTGACCATTTATTCAGTTTACTAACTCATTGCTTTGATCTTCCATCTTTTGTATATCTGGTCACATTGTATATATGGTAAACCTCGATGAAGGATTTATATATTACCACTGTTTCTTATATATTACAACTATTTCTTACATTCCGTGCATACTTTTTCTTATCCGTGTTGATTTAACTGTGGAATATTTTTCATTTTTTGGACCCCTTAAACCTACATGGCACATGAATCCTATAGTCCTATTAAACAATTCTTAAAATTATTATCTGTCATGAGCTTACCATGTGAGATATTTCAAATAGATGGCACATGAATCACAAGAGACGGATGAGAAAAAGTGGCCTCCCCATGTAGAACATATTTTTATTGAGATTATGTTGGAGGAACAACTTAAGGGTAATATGCCAAATGGTGTGTTCAAGGGTCCTATGTGGGCATCAATTACAGCTGAACTTAACCAAAGGACCGGGAAAGACTTTCTCTCTAAGCAAGTTCAACAGAAGCACAATAGGCTTCGACTCAAACAACGCAAGTGGAGCCAGTTACTAAGACACATAGGGTTGGGGTCGGACGAGCAGACCCAAACAATGACTTGTCCTGACGAGGTGTGGCAAAATGTGATTGCAGTATGTTTACTGTTGTTTATTATTTATATAACTAATAGCAATTATTTATTTATGCAATTTGCCTCCAAGTTGGTAATACATGAACTGGTGCGTTTTTTTTTAGGTATATCAGTTATTGCCCTTATTTATTTATGCAAGTTTCCTCCAAGTTGGTAATATATGAACTGCTGCGTTTAGTGTGCTAATGTTTCCAAGGACATTGCAAGGCAATCGTGGTGCAGCTAACTTAAGGAAACAGGGATGCCCAAACTACCCATCACTGCAGTAGTTGTTCGCCCCTAGTATTGCGACTGGGAACCTGTAGATCTCCTCAAATACTCCTCCCCTGAACAGTGACAAGGAGCATGCCCTAGAGGAAGAGCTTGCCAATGCCAATGCAAGTGCACCCACTCATCTAGACAATGACTGTTACACCCCTAACTTTGAGAGTTTCCTGCAAACTATGGAGGACGCTAAGGTTGAGGAGGTAACCTAATGGGCAGGAAAACGTCCTGTGCAAGATACAAGTGGCAAGGGTAATAAGAAGGTCTCGAAGAAGTCGGATGGGGTATGTGAAATGATTGTGGCCCTAAAGGAGTACACCACAATGATGAAGGATATGTTCAGTGGTAAACTCAGCAAGTCCAGCGGTTCATCTGAGCAATTCACTCAATCCGGCGTAGGGGGTGATCCCTGTTCACTTGGCAAGGCATTGAGCTGCTGAATTCGTATGAAGATCTGAGTAACAAGGCCTATGTCAAGATGTCAAAGGTTTTGCAGCAAAAGGATAATAAGGTAGTGTTTATATGTATGCCGAAGCATAGGAGGAAGACTTGGACTGAGGACATTGTAAACCCGGAGGAGGATTGACATAGTTACGTGCTTATTATTTAGTACTTAGATGTAGTTGTATTTGGCCAGTAGGGAGAACAATATTGCATTAAGTCTAAGCTATTTGGTTTTTACATACTATGGATTCGGGTTGTTCTATTTACTTGTTTTTGTTTCGTATGGATAATACGAAGGTTTATGTTATTTACGAACTTGGGATGTTTGTATGGTTTGTGTTATCTATACTACTATTTAAGGGGTTGCACTTGTTTGGACCAGATTTTTTTTTTTTTGGTTCTAAAATACCCCTATACCCTATGTTTAAGTAGAGACAAAACTAAAGGATAGTTTTGTAAAATTACATATCTAAGTTGCACTAGAGCATTGCCTACAAAATAGGAATACTCTTTCACTAACCCACTTCTTCAAAAAAACTATTTAAAAAAAAGTTCAAATAAGAGGGTTAGAAATGTAAAATAAATCATTTTAAAAAATCCTAAATTTTAGATAACTTAAAAAAAAAAAAAGAAAAAACAAAAAAAAAACAAACAGTCAGTTTCTTCCATCTTCTCCCTCTCCTCCACGTATTGTAACATTCCCACCATTGAAAAAAAAAAAAAAAAAAAAAAACCACGTTCATTCGGATAACAACTTCTAAAAAAACTAAAGCAGTTATAAAAATCCATGTTGCGATTTTAATTTTTAACCCAAGGTGTGAAGGTCTTGCCACTGTTTGACATAAAATATGATGACTACCCAGTAACCACATATAGTGAATGGCACTTTAACAATAACATTTTCTCATTCAGTGTTTGTGCCTTCATGTGTAGGTGAATCTCATTTTTAACTCAATAATCACAAATCTGTTATAGCTGGCCTTAACCAAATCAAGTACTTCCTCTTTATTTTCACCATAAATTCAAACTATCTGTTTGATTCCGATTTCGCTGTCTCCATTTGTATTTTGTAATTTCTCATTCTTATTCAGATCTTCTATACATGTTTAGCATTAGGGTGGAGTTTGGATCCATGTCCTGCGTCTGCGTTTTCAGCAATTGTGCATTTTCTCCTTTTTTTTTTTTTTTTAAGATCAATGCCTGTGTCACTGTTCATTGTCCATGAACAGTGATTTTAGACTTATGAACAGTAAAAAAGGATTGAACAGTAATTTTTCACACATTTAAAAATTATTTTGTTACAATGTTTTCAGTTTTCAGCAAAATAAGTTGTATCCAAACGGACCTTAGATCTTAGATCTGAACTTATTTGAACCTTCTTGATTATATTTCTATTTGTGTTTTGTAGTGAGAATTAGAAAAACGAATTCATCAACCTCGACATTCACTATCTCAGGCAATATATATTGAATAAATTATTACTGTAAACAGTTACTTATGACGGTTTGTTTGATTGTGGTATTGTTAATCATCATTTTTTTCTAAATTCAGAATCCAAAAAAGAGAAAAAAAAAAAAAACTTTACTTACAAAAACAAGAGTTCAATTCTGATTGTTTCGATTCTATAGGTATGTCAAGCGCTTTTCTATTTTGTTTATATAAAGAAATTAAGGGCAGTCTAATTATTTGTACTGTGGGTCTTCTTCAATTTCTTATTTCCTTATGATTATCCTCTTTTTCTTTTTTCTTTTTTCTGCATTTGTAGGTTAAAGCTTAGTCATTGCTTTTATTTTTTTTTTATTTTTTATTGCAATATTACTGTGATTGACCATGATATACAACCATACTACTATTTATGGGATTGCACCTGTTTGGACCAGATTTTTGTTGTTGTTCTAAAATACCCCTACACCCTAAGTTTAAGTAGAGACAAAACTAAAGGATAGTTCTGTAAAATTACATATCTAAGTTGCACTAAAGCATTGCCTACAAAATAGGAACACTCTTCCACTAACTCACTTCTTCAAAACAACTATTTAAACTAGCCTCTGAACACGCGCTCATGCGCGTGCTCAGAGGCTCTTTTATTTTTTTGGGTAAAAGTTAATAATATGCATAAATTATAAATTATAATTTGAGATTAATATATTTTTCAATCACAAAAAAAAAACCTAGAGGTGTGATGAAAAAATTATTTCACCACAAACGCTTAACACTTATCACACCCCTAGGTTTTTTTTGTGATTGGAAAATATATTAATCTCAAATTATAATTTATAATTTATGCATATTATTAACTTTTACCTAAAAAAATAGAAGAGCCTCTGAGCACGTGTGTGAGCGCGTGCTTAGAGGATAGTATTATGCTATGGATTTGGTTTTGGGTTCGTTGATTTTTATACGTTTATAATGGTGACTGTTGATTTAGGTGTTTATGTTATACGTTTATATTATGCTATTTACTTGTTTTAATTATTTTTTATTGTCTTATTATAATCTATGGTTGATGTTATTAGTAGGACTATTTGATAGGTTTCTATTTCCTATGTTGATGGTCTCATCTCTTTGTTGGATTACAAGTAAAGGTGTAGACTGTTAAAAATAACATATTTACTTTTATATCTCTCTTTACATAACCTACTTGAATAGTGTGTTTGTGTTAATGTGTAGGTCACTTATGGCGTTCGGAAATGACTGGTGGTGGGCGTTCCAAGAGTATGACTTCGATGATGCATACTTCAACGACGTTGGTTCCAGCAATGACTATGAAGATAATGATGATGACTGGACCGATTCAGAGTCCGAATGTGAAGAAGAAGCAAAGTTTAATTTAGTGAATCCTATAGTCAGGGAGATGTATGCGTACATGCAGCGGCATTATGATAAACAACCAATACGAAAAATGCATTGATTGGCAAGGCGTATATGGATGAGGTCACTGAAGGTAATCCAGCTAAGTGTTATGAGATGTTTCGCATGACACCTGAATTACTATTACATTTAGTGGACGAGTTGGCTCAACATGGTTACTTGAGGGACAGACTTGGTGGGGTGAATGCCACTCAGGCCATGGTCATGTTATTGTACATACTTGGACACAACACCCGCTTTAGATGTGTTGCAGATAGGTTTTACCACTCAATAGAAACCGTGTGCTCGTATTTTCGTTAGGCGTTGCGGGCTGTCCACCACTACGTATTGCATTTAATTAAACTTGATCAGAATGTCATAGGCCTCCCCAAACATCTTCAAGTGAACAAGTACTGGCCATGTTTTGAGGTACAAAACATTCCCTTACTTAACTAACTTCGTATAATAGTAAAATAATTTTATATTTGATATGTGCTTGCTAAGATTAATGAAAACTTTCATGTGTAGAGATGTATAGGAGCAATTGATGGAACGCACGTGAGTGCCTGACCTCCTGCAAATGCGACTCAAGCACGTAGGGACCTCAAGAGCCTTATAACAACTAATGTGCTGTGTGTGTGTAACATGGACATGCATTTCACATTTGTTCATTCTGGGTGGAAGGGCAATGCGAATGACTTAAGGGTTTTTGAGGAAGCGATCAGTGACCGGAAGCATGGATTCCTATGGCCACCAACAGGTACTATACATTACTGTGACTTTAACTAAAGTTATTTTATCCTCCACATCTAAGTAGTATGTTTATGAACAACTTAATTATGTGCTGACTGATTGTGTGTGTGTAGGGTCGTACTACTTGGTGGATTTGGGTCTACCAATTGGCACTAGTTTTCTCCCCCCTCACAAGTCAACTAGTACCATGCACAGGAATTTCGCTCAAGTGGTAGATAGATAACATCAACGAAAGAGTTTTACAACTACAAGCACTCAAACTTACGGATGGTTATTGAGTGGTCTTTTGGAGTGCTGATGGCCCGTTTCCCCATTCTGAATTTAATGCCAAACTTTAAGCCAATTAGGCAGCGTTACGTGATTATTGTGTGATGTGCTTTACACAATTTCATACGCATGAACAATCGAAGTGATGGATTGTTCAGAACATTAGGGGAGAGTGTTGGTGAAGGTAGTGTGACCAATAGCGAAGGCAATGGCGATGTTGGAGCATCAACAAGCTCAGCGACCCAGAGGCATGTATTAGAAATGTCAAGTGCATCGAAGAGAGCGATGGGCCAATTTAGGGAAAATATCACTGACACAATGTGGGATGATTATGTTGCCCGTGGCAATGTGAGATGATTATATGTTGAAAATGGCAATTGACCATTTACTTCGCTACAATGTAGATGCTATGGCTTTGCTGCGTAATTGTTTTAGTACTATAATATGTGATGGAAATATTATTTACGTAGGTGGATGTATAACTTAGTTCAACTTGTAACGTTACTGCACTATTTTGGAATGACATGACAACGTGCAAATATGTTCTCGGCATAATTATGTAACGCAATTCGAATGTATCAATTTTTATAAGATATATTTTTGGAGCATGATATACCCACAGCATGTGTTCACAGATATTTGATATGTGGTATAAGAAATATTGTTAGACCATCAGACATAAAAAAATATTGCCACTACTATAAGATGATATTGTATGGTGCTGCGAAATTTGAAGAGTGTAAAAGGGGGATAGATGAGGCCTACAATGAGGCTCTTGCAATATATCACGTCACTTATGATTATGCTAATCACCGAAGAGATGACAAATATTGTTTCTTTGTTTGGAGGATTGTAGGTTCAGCCCTCCTTAAATTATATGCCAAGAAACAAGATGAAAGGTCCTTTGTCTGTCTCCGATCTGTTTTACAGGAGATATTTAATTAGTTGACAGAATATTGTACAGTTCATTATAGTTCATCATAGAGAAAACAATGTCTTGGAGTGTAACATATTATTTAAAAGAGGTAGAGACTAAAGAACAAATGTATAGTATATTTTTTAGTACCCCAAAGAAAACTAGAACTGGTTAAAATTGTCTAGGTTCCATGTAGTGGAAATGACAAATGTATTTTGAGTATATAATATGTTATATCTAGCTCCTCAAACTACCAAAAAAAAAAAAAAAGGAGTAGTTCACCATAAAACAAAAACATAAAAAAAAATAAAATGCATGACACACGTGACCAGTAATGTACATAACAGACGGATGCGTGTGTTACATCATCCTGCAAAATATATAGGAACTTAAAACAGGTCATGTGATTAGTAATGTACATTACACATGTGACCGTCAATGGGTCATGGCAAACACAGTTGTGTATGGCCATGGCCCCCCAAAAACAGTAGAGAATACAAAACAAACCCCAAGTACAGCCCAAGACAAAAATAAAGCTAGCCTATACTTGTAGACATTGTCTTTAGCAATCCGGAGTGCGAGCTTAGTTTTTTCAGCCTTGCGCTTTGCTATCCTTAGGAGCTCCCGGACTTTTGCTTCCCTTGCATGAGCCTCATCCCTTTCATTCCTTGCAGCTACAACCTTGGCCTTATATCTTGTAAACCTTTCATGGACAAGTGGTGCTGTTGCACGGCCACGTGGGCATGTGTTCTTGTCCAACCATTTGAAGAACTTACATGCCTGATTGGAGTCCTGCATACAACATTGAACAAGTCAAATATGTAACGACAATAAAATCATGTAATACTAACTGGCGACCACTGCTGACATCCATAGAACCTCCTATTGAAATTACGGATAGATAGGGAGGTTCTTTCCACACATTGATCCATATCGCACATATGGCCGTTAGAAGTGGACTCATAAATAGTGGCAGAAGACATTCCATTGCTGAGTAAATGAAACTCATGCAATAACTCCAATAAGGAAAATGGAACTCATCCAAAAAGCAACCTTATATATCAAGAAAATCCAACTACTGAGAAATTTATCAAACTCATTAGTTGCTCAAGATGGATGAACTGCTGAGAAATTTAATGAGTATGCTTTTTATTAGTACTTCAAACAACATAAGTTTTTTCAATTCCAATGATATCAAGTTTAATATTTTGAAGATAATGTAGCTCCAATCTTATTATATTAGCTATGAGTCCATCTCCTTGAAGATTGCAAGAGGAAACGTAATAAACTCATTTTACTAAAGCTGACATTAGAATTTGTGTTGCAACAACCTGATACATGAGTAATTGTCACCAGACTCACTACATTTAGACAAGCCATGGCCTTAAAAACAATAAATAGTAAGTAATCACAGCATATTGCACTCTGTCACCATACTAAACCACATCTATTAATTTGTAATCAAATAGATTAAAACTCCTCTGCCAAAAAAAAAAAAAAAAAAGAAAAGAAAAAAGAAAAAAGAAAAAGAGAAAAAAAGAAAGAAGAAACCTAGAATAAGAAAGAAAGAAAACCCTGAATAGCAATTGGAATTCAACGATGGAGAATCAAGGGATGATACAGAATATGGCAAGTTTCTTTGTTATTGTAAACTAAAGAACAGTTTATGATGCTACCACTGCCATCTTAAACACTCTCCCTGTTAGGGTTTATGCCCTAAAATCCAATTTATTGGCATGACATAAATAATTAAATTGTTTAATTATATGAGACTATTTATTAATGAACTAATGGGACATTATCTTAGTCCATGAGATGCATAATATGTGATTTATGTGAAATGTCACAGAAGATATAAATCACAAGTTCTTTGTAAATTCAGAATTTTAGTTCATAGTCGGTGATGAAATTAGGCGTTTCATCTACGAAGACTATAACATATTAATTACGATGATTTGTATTGATCATGGAAGTGGAGACTTCTAGTTGGTATGTTGATATGTTTTAAGAGTTAAGACATATTGAACTGGACCCCTGTGAGATTTATTATTCTCTTAACGATTGTCAAATGAATAATAAATCTCACGACTTCTATTTACATCAACTCTAAATCCTGAGAGAATAATGAACCTGATCATGAGATGTAGGTTGCTTTGATATATCAGGAGTGAGATCTATAAGTAATGGTCAAAACCTCAGTATGTTGGGCAGCCGCATTTAATGTTGATGGAACATATATTCTCAAGATAAAATTCATAATCTTTCAACGGAGATATAAAATATTCCCTTGAGATAAGTTTAATGGGTTTGGTTATTTAGAGTGTTGGGCCCAACCACTTTAGTAAGAAGTTACTAAAGTTTATATTTATGAAATTGGATTTCATAAATATATGATGAATAACATAAAGGATTAAACCGGGTACTCAAGGATTAAGATGTAGTAATCTTCAAAGTGGCAGTCTATTTCAAGACTTTATATTACTACGAATATTTTAATGAAGGGGTTGCATGTATAATAAAGTCTTGGGATATAATTTATAGATAAGGCTTAGAGTGCAACTATATTTATATAGTGGTATTAAATATAGTTAATGGTAACTTTGGACTTGTCAAGAGTTGATAGAAAAGCCCAAGGCCCATTGGAGCTAGTGTCTTATTGGTCCCTTTTGGTCCCACTCCAAGCCACATACTAGAGCCCAATTGGAATGGCCTAAAAGGCTAGCCCAATTAGATAATTAGTTGTATATAAGGAGAGAAACATACATAATTTTATTAGGGGTTTTTAATGAGACTTTCATAAGGTCTTTCATTAAGATCATACAAAGGATGAAATGGTTTGTATGTGAGTGTTGGACACTCTTTATTCTTTCCTTGGAAACCGATTGAGAGACTACACATCTTGGGCATTAAGTTGTAAGGTTGAATTTTATAAACCATCTTGTTGGCTTTATTTTGTGCCAAATTTGCTTGTATTTTAGCAATTAGTAACCCTTATTTAGGTGGGAATCATGTAAAGGTAGTGTGTGAGAGAGTGCGAAGAAAATGCTCAAGATTGTGCAAAGAAGCAGGGACTCACGACTGGATCTCGCGGATGGCTCACGGCTTGCAAATTGCCAAAAAGGTGCACACGTGCCAAGCATGCCAGAAACTGAAGAGTCGCGCCAGTTGTTGCACTACAGGACAAAAGTCCCAGGCTGGCCAGGCCATTAGCTCGCGGCTTGAACTTGCGACTCAACCCAGTTATGAGATCAAGTTGCCAGAACACCCTGTTTGGGAAAAACTGACTTTTCACATTCCTTCTCACCCTACTATATATATACCCTTATACCCACGATATTGAGAGAGCTTCCAGAGAGAATTTTGAGAGAGAAATCCTAGAGAAAAATAAGATTGATTCATCCATAATCTTCACATAGAGACTCTTCAAATTCCTCTACTCTCTTCCTCTTCATTGTCAAATCCTTGAGAGGTACATTACCAAAACCTTTTCTCACCATACCCATATCTGTGAGGAGACTATTTGGTGTTTGGGAAGCAGTTAAGAAGGGACTAATTTCAT
Source organism: Quercus lobata (assembly GCF_001633185.2). Classification (NCBI taxonomy): domain Eukaryota; kingdom Viridiplantae; phylum Streptophyta; class Magnoliopsida; order Fagales; family Fagaceae; genus Quercus; species Quercus lobata. Next base: position 47,809,713 of record NC_044911.1, on the reverse strand, counting down.
ATTGGTAAATGCTATGGTCAAGTAGCGGAATCCGGCAAGTTAAAGAAGAAATAGGTTCAACGTAACCTCGTTGGAGTAGGAGCTTGGAGGGCTTAGGTACATTGGGTAGATTAGGCTTGGAGGGTCTTCTGCTGTTCATGTATCCCAACTACATTCTTTAGTGGATTGTTTACCGCTTGGAGGGCGACGGAGAGGTTTTACGCCGAGGGCTTCGGTTTCCTCTTTGATAACACATCGAGTGTTGTCCTTGTATTTGCATCTCTCTTCTCTTAATCTTTTCCATTTAATTTCTACTGTGGATGTGAATTTATTTGGTTTAGATTGTTTATCAATTCTATATTAAGCTTACGTTCATTTTCCTCACATTAATTGTTTGATATTAAGCTTGAATTGGTAATTTGTAAATTGGGGATCTAAACGTTCAAGGTATTTTATACACTTATTGAACTTTCATAAGTGGAATTGGAGTGAAGATTAAAAGTCTTCCCAAGAACTTCTGATCTTCGGTTTTGAATTTCACCACACCAAGGTATGCATTCTTGTTCTCAAATTCTGAAACTTACATAGTACATGTTATCAATTGCGAATGAAGTAGATCCGTTAATTTTTTCCGCTGCGTATGTTTTGTATGCGATACAAACATGTATTTTTCCAACACTCTCATATCTTGCACATGATCATTTTATGATGTCAATCAAAGAAACATGCAAATGGAGTGAGAACATAACTACATGCTACTCTTTGTCTCTAAATAATAATTTTTACATTTTCTTTTATGATTGTCCCTAAATAATGGTCCACTATTAAAAAATGTAAGCATAATTTGTTACACATAACCTTTGTTAATTGTATCAAATACAAATAGATTTTCAATGTGAAAATTAAGAGTTTTGTTGGGAAGTTAAAATATTGAGTTTTGTTGGAAACTTGTGTGGTTTCAAGTGAACCTATAATAACAAAGTATTAGTTAAGACAAGGACTCAAAAAGCAGCATCTATATTAAGCACAGTGCGTATTGCATCATTGACACCATGTAAGTGCTCTAACTAAATATGAAAGATATTTACTTTAGTCCACTAAATTGTAAATTACCAACAAAAAAAAAAGGTGATTGTACAAGCCTCACTCTTATCAAATCATTTACAGTCTCTTTGTAAAAGTTCCAAAGGTAGTGAAACAAAATTAAAGAGCAATAGCAAGAAATGGGTACATCCAGGAATAATTTTCTCCAAGGTGTGGCTAAGAACTTTGATGTTCTTGCTTTGTATGTCTCTTAAGTCTCATTATATTGTACACATTCACATTGTGCTTAATTTCTTTGTCTTCTCCTTTGCTTGTTCCCCTAATTTAGATTCAATTTTTTTCATGTTTCAGGCCTCTAGTCACTCTTGTGTTTCCACTGTAAGTGTGTTTTTTATTTGTGTTTTGCTCTGCATGTGAACACAACATGTGTCATGTGCATGAATATATATGTCCATTCACATCTTTCTATGGTGTTGTTTTTATAGGTATGCTTCAATCAAGGCTATAGAGACCAAGTCTCGTACTGATGATCAGCAATGGCTTACATATTGGGTTCTCTATTCCATGCTCACACTCTTTGAGCTCACATTCGCTAAAGTCCTTGAGTTGTAAGTTAATTTATTGCTGTTCTAAATTAGACTGTGTTTATGTGTACTCTGCATTTTTAGGAATCATTATAAGTTTGCAGCTAGTTAATTTGTTGCTATTCCAGTTCTATATCAGACTTTGTGTGCGTGTGTAGTGTCCACTGTGCATTTTTAGAAATCCTCAAGGTTTCTTAGAGCACAGAAATGAAAATAGTTTTAGTGTCACTCTAACATTGGGATTCATGAGTGGGCTAGCAAATTCAAGCTATTACGGATGATATACATCCTTTGCTAATGAGTTTTGAGTCTTTTGCCTTTAGGCTTTAGTTGGGTTAGGCAATCTAAAAGTGGGCTTTGCTATCTTTCTTTTTTTTGGTTGTTTTTTGTCAAGGGCTTTTCCTGATTTGTTTAAAAAGCCCTAAGGCAGATTATAGTCAGTGAGCCATATGGTTCCATGTACGAAATAAAATCTTAATTTGTTTCCATCAAAATGGATGAATTTTTTTCTACTCCACAGAATTGGCAGGATAAAATAACAATGCAATATTTGAACTAGAGACTCTTTAGAACAGATATTACATTGGCTGCTAACCTATATCAATAATTAATTTTATACCATACAATGTCATAATTAATGTTTATTGTCCCAATCCATTAATGTTTTTCTACTTCTAGCAAAACCATCAATCTGAAAATCCATTTCATCAGAAAACAAAATGCCTTTCCCTTCAGAATTGTAACTCCAAGACTCCATCACATAACAAAATCAAAAGTCTCAAAATTTAATGCTATACAAAATATCTAAATGCCTGCAAAAAACATCTAGGAAAAGAAACACATACATCACCCTTCTACACTTCAACCCAGAAGCCAAATTTCATTCTTTTATGTAAAAATCATAAGGCTGGAAAAATAAATACACACGACCAAAAAAAATTATTATATGGTGCATACAACATAAACATTAACACATTAGAGAGACATAAACAAACACATCCACATATCATTCAAAAGAAGCATTGCATAACAAAAATAAAAGTTAACAAGCATAAAACTTTAAAAGTATCCCAGAATTAAAACTAAAATACAAAGAACAAAATTGATCATGCACAATCTCAATTCATAGAAAAAACACAAAATCCCACTTCTGGGCAGTCCAAAACCAGAGGAAATGAAAGAAAAGAGCAAACAAACTCTTGGGTCATTGAGAAAATTGTAGAAAGAATTATCAAGTTCAAATTTTTATTTAAACTTTTCCTATAGTTTCTCAGGAACCAAGCAAGAGAGAGAGAGAGAGAGAGAGAGAGAGAGAGCAGAAAAGAAAGACAGTGGGAAAATGGGTTATTTAGAGTAAAACACTTTTGCATACTTCAAACCATTGAAGCAAACCAGCAATGGGTAAACACTATAATATCATATAAACAAAAAAAAAACCAAAAAAACTTCTCCTTTATTATTTTCTCACCAACCAAACAACAGGGAAAAACAAAGGAAAATAGAGTTCAAGCTAAAACCTAACATTTTTCTCAAAACCCAAATGCGAAACACACAAATCAGATAAATAAACAAGGTGAGAGAGTACGGAAAGGGATGAGGTAGCATTGTCTTGGGTCGGAGGAGATCGTTCGTGACAAAATGGGAAATGAGTCACGTTTCTTTATGCTCGTCAGCGCCACTGGGTCACGACTGAGGAGATCGCGCCGCTGTACACGTCGGAGAGATGGGTGTTGTTCACTGGTGACAATCTTGAAGAGGCAAGGGAGCTTGAGAAATTTTTATGGGTTCGGTTTGTTCTTTGGGAGAGTGACAGGGCTGAAGGGGGAAGGGGAAATGAGAAAAGAGAAGGTTGATGAGGATGAAAACCTTCTGTGGGTAACAAAATAGCTTTGCTTTGACCAAGTCACAGGTATGGGACCCATAAATAGTGTGAAAAATATTGAGTGATGGCAAGTGAGTGATGGTACTAAACGGGTGTGGTATTTTAAAGTGATGAGTGATGAGTGACAGAAATTGAGTGATGGAAATTGAGTGATGAAAAAAGCATCCAAACAAGCCCTAATTTTCTATTGTAAGATGTCAAGCTATTGTTTATTTTGGATAACTATTAGTCTTATGGATAGCAGAATTTTAGAAGATGTATATGGATTAGTGGATGCTTTCTAAGGATTGCATTAGTTTAACTTAGCAAGGGGTATGCCCGTTAATATAGTAAATATATATATATATATATATATATATATATATATATATATAGAAAAAGAAGAGGAATGGAGTACCTTGAAAAAATTCGCTATTGCCCAATTGTTTGTTATCAGTGTTTTTCCTAGTCTACTTATTTTTAGCTTTATGGTTTAGTTTTTTTTTTTTTTTTTCCGAATCTAATAATGAGTTATCCTCTATTCAAGTAGAGGCTTTGTTGTATTACAGTGTATGCTTCTTTGTATTCTATTGTTGTATTTGTATCTAGTTCGTGTTGAAGTAGGTTATGTAATGAGCTCGAACATAATGAGGATCAAACATGTCCATCTCTTAATAACATAAATAAAGAGCAAAGATATCCATAGATGTAAAGCTCAAATAATGTTGAATAAAAAAAAAAAAGCTTTGTTGTAAGTCACCATATGTGCTTAAAAAAATATAAGTTTTTCCCTAGGCAAATAATACCATAATATCCATTACAAATGAAGAACTATGTTGTGCTCAACACAAAAAGGAAAAACAAAAAGTTTGTCATCTTGATCAAGTCGAACTTAATTTTAATTGAACTTGCCAGCATCTTGATCCTTAAACTGATGCCCATGATGTTGAGCCTACAAAAAGAATAAAAGAAAATGTATTATATTATTTAGAAATCAACATGCTTATAATTGACATAGTTAAATATACAATGTAATAACAATACTTGTAGCAGATCCAAATGATTCAAGTTGATTATATGATGTTGTTGTGTTCCGTAAACACTAAGCTGGTCAGTATTTGGCACTTGCATCCACTTCCCCAAAATTGATTTGGATGACTCTACAAATACAAATTTCATTAAAAAAAAAAAAGGTTAAATCTCAAACTATTAAAAAGTATAACATTGAATAAAAGTTAAGGAATAACTGACAGTTGGTGTATATTGCTTCCTCGAGTGCCAAAATATGTTGGGTTAATACTAGTTACTTCGATTTGATTAGTATACAATAAATTATAGATGATTAACTGTAAAGTTGTGATTAACAAATATGTATTCTGTTGGCTTTTATTCCGTGTCAAATTTGATTGTAATTATATTCAATCTTTTGTACCTTGTATTTATTGTGGGATTTGATTGTAAGGGTTGTGTGATAGAGAGAGAGTGTGAAGACTCAACAATTGAAGCCAGAAGATTTCTGGCGGGTATCTCGTGACTAAGCATCCCTCAAAGTGAAGCATGTGCCTTGCACATGATTGGAATGCGAAGAGTCAGTACAGATGGAGACAACTGTGTTTCGCGAGTATCTCGCGGGTTAGGCCTTCCCGCGAGACACCCGCGAAACATTCTATTCTACCAGACTGTACTATCTGATGCACACTTTCTGTACCCACACTATTTATACCCACATTACCCACAAATGTTAAGGAGTGCTTTTGAGAGAAAACCCTAGCCAAACACCTTGAGAGTTAGAGATTACCATACCCATATATCTCTACACATAAGGTTGTGGATTTCCTTAACCCCTACCTCTCCATTTCCATACCATTGAGAAGTTGATAGCCTAAACACTTACCACACCCTTTCAGGGTGTCAAGTGAGGTTTTGGTGCTACTGGGAAGCATTGGAAGAAGCCAAGGATGGCAGATGTAACATGGAGCTTGTTGCGGGATCCGGAGAGCTAGACAAGACACGGTTCCGAGAAGCCTTGTTGGAGTAGGAGCTTGGAGGGCTTAGGTACAGAGGGTAGATTAGGCTTGGGGGGTCTCTTGCTAACTCATGTATCCCAACTGATTGTCTAGTGGATCGATTACCGCTTGGAGGGTGGCAGAGAGGTTTTTTGCCGAGTTCTTCGGTTTCCTCTTCGATAACACATCGGCGTGTTATCTGTGTTTGCATTCTTCTTCCCACTCTTTTACATTTCATTTTACAGCTATGTTTATATGAATATGTGTTAGAGTAGCTTGTTTTGTTTATCCTTTCACATTTACACTATTTTGCACTTAGAATTAAGTTAGTGTAAAATCTATCGAGCCATAACTTTGTTTTGGGGGTCTAAACAGCTCTTGTGTTTTTAACACATTTTGGAGCTTCCAATTGGTATCAGAGCGGGTACACTCGTTGTGGTTTAAATACCTGAGTGTGTTCCTTGACCCTTTGTGATGGACCGGTCACAATCTCTTAATGCCCCACCATTCTTTGATGGAGGCAAATGCTTTTTGGAAGGTTCGAATGAGGGCTTTCTTGTGTGCTATAGATGAGTTCGTATGGGATTCTGTTGAGAATGGGTATGTTAAACCCACAACTGCCAAGTCCAAATGGGACAAGGCAGCTCTTGCACTAGCTAATGCGAATAGTAAGGCCATCAATGCTATATTCTGTGGTGTGTCCCCTGATGAGTTTCACAGGATATCGCACATAAAGGTAGCTAAGGAAACTTGGACAATCCTTGAAACAACCTATGAGGGTATCAAGAAAGTCAAGGACACGAAGCTTCAAATGCTTACCACCAGATTTGAAGAACTTAAGATAGGAGATGATGAGGCTTTCGATTCTTTCTATGGAAAGCTCAATGAGATTGTAATTGCCAAACTCAATCTCGGAGAGAAGATTAAAGATTCTAAAGTGGTGAGAAAGATTTTGAGGTCTTTACTGGAGAGTTTTCAAGCAAAAGTCACAACTATAGAAGATAGTAAAGACTTGGATGAGATCAAAATCCAAGAGCTTATTGGATCTCTCCAAACATATAAGCTAGGACTGCCTTCTCATAAATCGAGCAAATCACTTGCTCTTAAAACCATCACCGAGAGAATGGACAACTCCTTCGAAGAGGATGATGTGGAGAAAGAGGTATCATTTCTTGCTAAGAACTTCCAAAAATTTCTGAAGATGAAAAACGATGGGAAGCCTTTCAACAAAGGGAAGTTTTCATCTCACAAGGGTGATAGGAAGGAATTCAGGAAGAAATATGAGAAGGAGCCTCAATCTACTCAAGGAATCACTTGCTTCGAGTGCAATGGACATGGACATGTCAAGAGGGAATGTCCTAATTATTTGAGAATGAAGGGCAAGGCATATGCCACAACTTTCAGTGATTCTGATTCTTCCAATTCAGATTCAGAGGATAGTTGTGATGAAGAAGGGAATTTCTCAGCATTTATGACTATTGCTCATGTTGAATCTTCAGAGGACTTGAATTTGCTTGTGCAAGAACTTGGGGAGCATAGTGATGAGGAATCCATGGGAATTGTGGAAGTATCGGATGCTGAAGTAGATGAAGATACAACAATCTTCAAGAGAACTACAGCTCTCTCCTTGAGAAGTTAGGAGTGTATGCAAGGGTGGCCAAGGTGGTTGTGAAGAAGATGAAGAAAGTAGTGGAGGACTATAGAAGTCTCCTAGTAAGATATAAGGAGGCCAAGTGTGAGATTGAGACGTTGAATGATGAGTTAACCGAGGCTTACTCAAAGGTGAAATGTCTTGAGCTTGAGGTGATTCAAGCAAATGCCAAAGTAGACCGTGTCTCTACCAAGAAGCTTGATGATGTCATCTCTTCTAAAAAAACTTTCTCTGACAAAACCGGGTTGGGATATACTGGAGAAAGTAGTTCGGGTGTCAAGGTAACCAAGGAAGTAAAGTTTGTGAAGGCCAAAGAACCAAAAGAAATTGTCCCTACTGTTGAGAAAGCAAATGTGGAAAAGAAGAAAAATATGGCTGACCAACGAGTGTTGAATAAGCCTCGCAACCAATCAACGGTCAGGTCTGAAGCCAAAGGGAGATCACCTCCAAAATCACAAAGAGGTTCGAGAATGAACAATGAATGCCATCATTGTGGACTTCAAGGACACACCAGACCTAATTGTCATAAGCTGAGAGCATTGAATAATGTTAGGGATCAAAGGTCAAGAGGACTAAGAGATGACAAGAGAAATTGGGCTGTTGGGCAACTAAGAAGTCAAAATGGAGATTCTGGTGTGATGGATGCAATGAAGATGATTAAGACATTCACCACATGTTTGGCAAACTTCAACAGCAGGTTTGAAGGTCACAATTCACGTACCCAATCCTATAGGGATATCACCCTAAACGCACGTGACGTGTGAGTGAAGAGGGGTACTCATGCATGATTATCTCCTATGTCTATGCATCAATACTTCCAATGCTTAGGATCATAGGTTCATGCATCATATCATGCATTGCTTTTTGTTTATAGCATGTCTCTTTTACAAGTTTTGCTTTTACTTGTTGTTATTGATCTTACTTTTCTTGTTCTGTTTTTGAGTGTGTTCAAAATTCAAAAACCCATAAAAATTGAAAAATCTTCAAAAAGTTTGATCGCTTGTGTTGTGTATTTTATATGTGAGTTTGGCCTAGTACCTTCGTACTAATGGCGTAGTGCATTTACGAGCCCAGCTTGTTATGTATGCACATTTATCTGTGTGGGAGAAATCTTGAAATCTATGTGTGACTATTGTAAATAGATCTTCAAGCTTGTCATGAATGATTGGTCAATAGTCTTGATGGTCTTGATACTTGCATAGACTTGTGCCTATATCTCTTCCCACTTTATTTTTATGTTTTTGCTATAGAGCTCTCCAAATGTAAATCTCCAAATGAAAAGAGATTTTGAGCTGCAAAAGCCTGTCGCACATACTAGTATTTGACTAGAAAAAAGGGAAAGCGACTTTTGTATTAAAATGTATGGTGCTCAAAAAGCCAAAGGCTAACTCTACATGTTGAAATATCAAAAATTTCAAGCACCGATCTCGAAAAGAGATGTATAATCCAAAAAGGATCAATTGTTATGATTTATGCAGAAGCCAAATGAAAAGCTTCTAAGTTTTGTAATCATTCTCTTGTGGGAGATCATATATGTTCATTTCTATAATTGAGATTGACCACTTGATTTCGTACTAGTTGTGTATGACTTGATTGAATTGATCATTGAAACTTCACTTTGGTCTATGGACTATTCCACATTTGATACTCACACACAACACACAAGACTTTGTTCAGATAATGCTTATCTCATTTGTGTGATTGTACGTGTTCAAATGTGATGTGTATGCTCAAATACTTGCTGATCAAATCCAAAAATATTTTTGAGTGTTTTATATGTTTTTGAAAGTGATTTTATACTTTCGTACTTTTAGTTTTTGTTCAAAATGCATTTTTGTGTTTTTCTTCAAAAACTGGTTTAGAGGTTTTTTCGTGAGAAGCTTGCGACTGAGAGCTTCCCACGAAATGTGCTTAAGGGAAATTAAAAAGTCACATTTTCATACAGAAAGTCTCGCTATTGCCTCGCGAGTATTTTGTGACTAAACTCTTCTCGCAAAATTTTTTAAGGCAAAAGCTGGAAATTTCTAAATTTCATACAGAAGCTATCGCAATTGTATCGCGACTGGGTTGCAACTAAGAGCTTCTCGCGAAAGCTTCAGTATGTCTCATGACTTTTTCACGATTGTCTTGCTACTATCTAACCCACAAAAAACGCGTGTTTTCAATTTTTATGTAGCAGATGTGATAGTTTTTCAAACCCTTAAACTTTCCCTCGCACTGCCTCTCTTCGAACCCTTCTCAACCCAAAATCATCTTTCACTCAAACCCCATCATTTTCAAGAAAAGATCTCTGTAAAATCACTTCAAGGTATGTTTTTCTAAACATTGCTTTCATTTTTCCTTCAATTTTGCAGATTTTAGCTTAGGGTTTTCAAAATTGGGGTTTTTTTTTTTTTTTTTTTTTTGAAAATGGGTTGGGATTTTTATGATTATGCAATTTTTCTTCAAAATCTTTGATTGGGCTGAGTCCCATTTGATGTATTTGCATCTGTGTTAGCCCCTTGTGGCATTCTTAGCATGTATTGAGGCATATTTCATCATGTTCATGCATTATTCATAGTTGAAATGCATTGTTGCACGCTAGGTGTTTGTCAAAATGTCCTAGTGACATTTTTGTGTTGAATTGGAATCAAATGAGTTCCAATACCTGTTTCTGTCTTTTGATTAAACATGCTAGACATGTTTTGGTCATTGGATGTGTGTTTTTACACATTGTGCTCATTTTGTGCTTCAATGCCATGCCATGCCATGCACACACTAGGCACACACTAGGGCCCTCTAGGCACACCTCATGCATCTCATGCTGCACACACATGTACCAGCATATGCACTGCCTAGGCACACACAGGCATAGTTACTTAATTCATGCACTGTGCTTATGTTTACTTGTTTTGACTCCTTTAGCATGCTATTTGAGTTTATTTACTCTGTTTTAGGTTGTTTTACCTCTGTTTTGAACTAACTTGAATCTAATCAAGTTTTGTGTTTTGTCCTTGTGTCTGTGCACTTGTTTTTGTGTTTTGTTATCTGTGATATTTGTGCAGATGTCTCCTACCAAACATTCTACGATCAAGAAATCCACGAAACGTTCTCGCACTAATTCTGACAATTTCAAGTCTGCTGAGGCTGATATGAAATACAATAACTGCTACAAAAGAGCAACCATTATTATGGATAGGGTGGTCCAGCTAGAAACCCTTGAAGACACCTTCATCCCTAAGGTGTTCAAAGAAAGGACTTGGATAAAACTGTTGAACCTGATTGGGGTTGTTTACTTAGAGATCATAAGAGAATTCTTCTCAAATGCTACTGTGGAAGGAAACCATATAAATTGTTGGGTAAGGCATAAAGAATTTGTGATTACAAAGGATAGCATTCAAGAATTTTTGGAAATTCGTCCTCCGTCTCAACCGATCTCAGTTCAATATGAAGACAGATTGGGATCAACTGAGAAGATGGTGGAAATACTTGGTGGTACATCAAAGAAGTCATCCATGAATACAATCTCATTTTCACCAGAGATGAGGGCTTTGGCATATGTGATGATCCATAACTTGTATCTGGTCACCAACCTCACTACACTGTCAGCTCCAAGGACAAAGTTTTTATACGATCTCTTTACTCACAAGGAGATTGATATATGTGGACACATCTTCCATCTGTTGAAGAAAAGCATTGAGAAGCAAAATTCCAGAACAGTTTTGCCTTTTCCCTCATTGATTATGGGCCTAATTGCGAAGACAAGGCTCAAACTCCCGAGTGGTCTGACAGTAGTTTAGAGGGACTATCCCATTGGCGCACACATAGTGACTAGGAGCACAGCTCACATCAAGGGTTCCAAGACAGGTGTGCATACCATACCTCAAGCACGTGTTGAGGGCGAGGGTGGAGATATAGAGGAGGAGATTGATAGATTTACTTCCGCTCCAGAGACTTCAGCACAACCATCCTCTTTTGCACCAGCTTAAGGATCAGACAGACTAGATCGCATCCTAGCTAGAGTGGATCAGATGTTCACCATGCTAGACTCCCATGTGCAGCACACCGCGACCCAATTTGCATACGTCCAGGGACAGATCACTGCATTGTCTTCACAGATCGAGGACTTGTCCATGGCGCAAGGATCAGATTCAGAGTCTGATTAGTTCTAGCCTCTTTGGCCATTCCGGTCAAAAAGGGGGAGAAAATTTTGAGGGGGAGCTGAGGAAGAGCTTGCACAGTGTTAGGGGGAGCATAGGTTTAGGCTTAGAAACATTGGTTATTGGTTCACAGGTAGCTTACTTGTGTTTACTTTTACCATTTATAACTGTTGGTTTATGTTTATGCTTTTACTACTTTTGTTCAAAACTTCAATACACCTTGTTTTTTAATTTCAGTTTATATTGTTTGTGATTATCTCAATGCTTTGTAGCATTCTTTTTGTGTGCTTTTAAGATATTGCCAATATGTCTTGAGTACTTTACACTTGTGCCCTAGTAGGATCTTGTTCCTAGATGCATATACTTCACGTATTCTGCACTGGTCGTGTGTTGGACATACAAGTGATCATAAGTGATTACTCTTTGTTTGCATGTCCAGATGAACACTTACTTGCTAAATGTTCATTGTAGTCATTCTTTAATGACTGAACTTGTTTGATCAAGTTGTTGTTTACATGATATCTAATGTTTACATACTTGAACGCACTATGCTTGCTCATGTTCATACCTTGTATTCAACTTGTCATAAGCTTAATGAAAATTTTGTTTGTGTGTGAGTGTTTCAGGTTACAAGTATAAACGTGTAAGTGCTTCACAGTTTCTAGATTAGGTGTGAGTGAATTTTGCCAGTGTTCCCAAACTCATGTTTAAGTTTAGAGTCTATTTTAGGGGTTTTGTCATGGAATAGCAAAAGGGGGAGATTATAAAGTTGTGATTTACAAATATGTATTTTGTTGGCTTTTATATTCAATCTTTTGTAATTATATTCAATCTTTTGTACCCTGTATTTATTTTAGGATTTGATTGTAAGGGTTATGTGATAGAGAGAGAGAGTGTGAAGACTTAAGCAATTGAAGCCAGAAGATTTCTCGCGAGTATCTCGTGACTAAGCATCCCGCGAAGTGAAGCATGTGTCTTGCACATGATTGGAATGTGAAGAGTTAGTACAGATGGAGACAGCTGTGTTTTGCAAGTATCTCGCGGGTAAGGCCTTCCCGCGAGACACCCACGAAACATTTTGTTCTGCCAGACTGTACTATCTGATACACACTTTCGGTACCCACACTATTTATACCCACATTACCCATAAATGTTAAGGAGTGCTTCTGAGAGAAAACCTTAGCCAAACACCTTGAGAGTTAGAAATTATCATACCCATATATCTCTACACATAAGCTTGTGGATTCCTCAACTCCTACCTCTCCATTCCCATACCATTGAGAGGTTGATAGTTTAAAAACTTACCACACCCTTTCAGAGTGTCAAGTGAGGTTTTGGTGCTACTGGGAAGTATTGGAAGAAGCCAAGGATGGCAGATGCAACATGGAGCTTGTTGCGGGATCCGGAGAACTAGACAAGACATGGTTCCGAAAAGCCTTGTTGGAGTAGGAGCTTGGAGGGCTTAGGTACAACGGGTAGATTAGGCTTGGAGGGTCTCTTGCTAACCCATGTATCCCAACTAATTTTCTAGTGGATCGATTACCGCTTGGAGGGCGGCAGAGAGGTTTTTCGTTAAGTTCTTCGGTTTCCTCTTTGATAACACATCGGTGTGTTATCTGTGTTTGCATTCTTCTTCCTTACTCTTTTACATTTCATTTTACTACTGTGTTTATATGAATATATGTTAGAGTAGCTTGTTTTGTTTATCCGCTCGCATTTACACTATTCCACACTTAGAATTAAGTTAGTGTAAAATTTATCGAACCGTAACTTTGTTTTGGGGTGTCTAAACAGCTCTTGTGTTTTTAACACATTTTCGAGCTTTCATTAACTATACCTGCATTTGGTTTCCAGGAAATAAAGGAGTGCCAAAATATGGCATCATATATCCACCACTTGAACCTTGACTCAGATGACATCGTGCAATTGAAATAAATCTAAAAAATTACATATCAAGCAAAAGAGAAAAAATTATGCAAAAACCGAGGGACTAGGAGGGTAAAGAAACTGAATATTAAAAAAAAAATTTAATCAAAAGGGAGATAATGAAAATCTGCATTTGGTAAACTATACCTGTATTTGGTTTCTAGGAAATAAAGGAGAGTCAAAATATGGCATCATATATCCATCACTAGAACCTTGACTCAGATGACATTGTGGAATTGAAAATAAATCTAAAAAAATTAAATATACAAGAGAAAAATTATGCAAAAACCAAAGAGGGTAAAGAAACTGAATATTAAAAAACATTTTAGTCAAAGGGGAGATAAATGAAATCTGCACAACACGACCTTTCAAGAAACAGTTCTACTAACTCAATTAGCTTGACTATAACAGATGGATGTGAAACCAAAAGTAAAATTTGTACCCTAACCAAAATAAGTAGTGTAATATTTTTTTTATAGATAATTAGATTAATAAAATGCAATTGTGTAAATTATTTACATAGTCGATTAAAATGTCAAACAATTAATCTAATAGTTTTTCCTTCTTTTGATACTTGAAAATTCTTTCTCTCTTGTGTTCCCATTTCATGATCTTCTTGTGGAGTACTTAAAGTAGGCAAACCAATTTCACCTTCATTGACTTCAATTTCTTTTGCCACTTGAGAATTCTTTCATTAGAAAGAAAATAGATGAATTAGACAAGTTATTTAGATATATATATATATATATATATATATATATTTATATATAATACAACAAAGAAACTAATAAAATAGATTATTAGCTAAAATTAAATAAGCAAGTACCTATTTTCCTTTTACTTTTTTTTTTTTGCTACTTTTGTTCCCTTCCTGTCTCTTTTTTGTTTTCAATTTCCTAATCACTCGGTCTATTTTAGATTCCTTTCGTTTTGACACTAGTCACCCTTTACTTTGAGCCACTAAAGGACTAAGCACCTTAATACATTCATTTGATGTCCCATTAATAACTTCATTAGATATTGTCACTACACCCGGTGTGTGATGAGATGTTTGGCCAATTTTACTACTTGACACATTCAGACTCAACTTCTCCTTCAGCTTATCCAAAACTGTCATCACATTCATACAACTTTCTTCAGTTTTTAATGCCATTGATGCAACTTCATAAAAAGAAGTGTGCAATTTATCATAACATTGTGCTTCAGGATTTCCACTCGATTCATTGTAAATACATTTAATAAATGTATATCTTTGTTTCAAGTCCTTACTCCACCATGGAAGAATATATTTTGATGGCAATATTTTAATTTTCTTTATCATCATAAGCACAGAAAAGGCATGCCTGCAAAGGATTCCTTTAAATTCAAATAAGCAACAATTGCATTATACCTCCAATTCATCTTCATTAAAGTAAGCATGGAAGGTTACTTCCTTTGTATCATCATCAATTTCTATCTCATCAACAACTTGATATGTAGAAATTGCACCTTCTTGTTTAAGAAGAAAAGGATGACAATACATTTTCCTCCTAGTCTCATCTTGAACCTCCTTGAACTTTGAATTGGTATAACTGTCCTAAAATTGCTTCTCAATAGCATAATGAGTTATGCATGGAACTCTTGAAGTTAGAGAAATAAAATCTTCCGTATTCTCCTTTTCAACCTTACTCTTCAAGGCCTCATCATATTGATCAACAAATTGCTTCAATGTAGTCTTTAGCCTCACATAACCATCAAAAAAGGCATTCATACTTTCACTACGTTGTGTAGTAGACATTCTTGCCCAAAATGTATTTTTCACATATGTTGGTATCCAATGATGTCGCCCATAATCTTGAAGATTATGCACCTCAAGTAATATTTGCCAATTGTCTTCAAATTCATCACGACTTAAGGAGTCATATAGACAGCGGTCTATATCCCTCTTAATCTCCTCATATTGAGAATATCCTTTAAATTTCTCAGGAATTTTCTTCATTATATGTCATAAACAAAACCTATATTTAGTTTCAAGGAATGCTATTTCAATTGCCCTTTTCATAGCTTGGTCTTGATTAGTTATAATTACTTTTGGAGCTCGACCTAACATATACTTCATCCATGATTCAAACAACCAAACAAAAGTATCAACATTCTCGTTTGATATTAGACCACACCCAAGAAGTATTGATTGACCATGATGATTCACTCCTATAAATAGAGCAAATGGCATTTTATATGGATTTGTTAAGTATGTTGTGTCAAATGTTATAACATTCCCAAAATATTCACATGTGACTATACTTCTTGCATCCACCCAAAACACATTCCTCAATCAAGATCTATCATCCACATCCATTACATAATAAAACCAGTCATCCTTTTCTTGCATTCTAACAAAAATAGTCACGAAGTGCTCTAGCACCTCCCACCCTAAGTCGAAGTTTCCTTGCTTTGTCAACATGATTTTTACAGTCTTTCTCTCCAAATGGAAGCTTCTCAAATCCTTCTGCTTTAATAACAATAGATTTATAGTTTTTACTAATAAAATTCCAACTTTATCATTTAATTCAAGCCTTCTTTTCACATGAGAGTCCATCTATTTATGACATCTAAAATATCTAGCTTTTCTAGGACTCAAAGTATGGACATGTTCTAGCACAACAGTAGTCAATGTAAACTTTCCATCAGGACAACAAGTAGCATTAATCTTGGCCTTGCACCTGAGATTTTTTTTTAAGAGCATTAGTTGCCTTACTTTTTCTTCTCAAAAAAAAAAAAAAAAAAAAGTTACCTTACTTTTTGCCTTGCCTTGATTAACACATGAAATAGTGAAATATTTTAAATTCCATTCATGTCCAAGTTTAGAGGTTCTCTTTGACACACAAAAACATGCTTGTTTAGCATATTGCGTATAGTACGCTCTAACTTCTTCTTTAGAATCAAACACAATCCCAACCTTTGGTTCTAAAACAATTTATCTAAAATCTTGTTGATCTCATGCTCCTTTTCTTCAATCTTTTCAATCTCTAACCTTTGCTCATTTTCTTCCTCATCAATGACAATTTCTTCATCCAAAGACATGTAGTCTTCATTGTCTAACAAATTCATGATTATTTCCATTAGAAATACTATTCAATTATCTAGTAAAAAATATAAAAGTTTAAACCATTCAGAAGCCGAGCATACAAAAATTTAAAAATAAAATTGTCATATGGGATTGCAACACGAGCATAAAATAATCCAATAAAATTTAAAAATTCTGTTATATAAAATTCTGTCATATGGGATTGCAACACCGTAGTCAAGCATAAAATAATCCCATAACATTTGAATCCCCTTTCAATACCTTCATTACTTCTTTGGTTGAATCAGGAAAAAACAGCAATTTCTTATTAATCTAGAGCTTGAATCATATTACGGAAAACAACAAACTTATTTGTCGAATATGAATGAATAATCACTAATACCACTTGCAATAATTTCACTACTGAATCTCTTTGAGTGACGGAATTATATGCTTACCTACCAAATTGATTTGTAATCATATCATATATGTAATTTCCTTTGTTTCTATAGAATGAATACGTTTTGAATAGCAGAATGTTGGCCTGTTTGACTGCGAATGGTTTTCTTATCTAAAGCATTGCATGTCTTTCTTATCTAAAGAATCATTGAGGAATTACCAAAAGTAGAAGAATTAGAAGCATTAGATACTGAAGTGCGAGCATCATTCTCATTAGATGTGATTGTAACACCGTTCTCAGTCATGGTTCCGGCGGCTTCTGCAACGATTTCGGTGAGAGGTGTGGCGGCAGCGTTAGTCGGCAAGAAGAAGCGGATTTCTTTAGCTTGAATGTGAGACCGAAGAGGCAGAGGAGATGCAGCGCCGGAACGTTTTGTGTTTTTCGCCGGAACGTTTTGAGTTTAGGATATTGTTGGCACCAATGAAGCAAGGAGGGAGGGAAAAGCCGTACGTTTAAGGTAGAGAGGGAGGCGCAGAGAGAGGGAATCGTTGGAGAAGCTGATTTAGGTTTCGGCGGCGTTAGTCAGAGTGTGAGGCCTGGGTTTAGGAAGAGAGGGAGATGCCGTACGTTTGAGGCAGAGAGGGAGGCGTAGAGAGAGGGTTTAGCACAAAACAAATCTGGTTTTTATTTTATTTATTTATTTACTTGCTTTGTATTCTGATGTGGTATTTTTAGTTTTTAAAAAGATGACGTGGAGTTTGCCACATCATCAGTTTGTAAAATGTTTGTAGAATGAGAGATGTCACGTCCACAACATTTTTACAACAAATCACATTTGGTTAGTTGTTATTGGTTCAAATTTGAAACTAATACTAAGATTACTTTTTTGTCCCAACAATAACAACCAGTTACAACTTGCTACTTAGGATTCGTTGTAAAAATGTTGTGAACATATCATTTCTCTTGTAGAATAGTTTGTGTTTTACTCTTTTTAAACATACATCATATAGCAATGCTTTAATTAGTTACAAATTTTTCGTCTTAAGCCAGAAGATGTTCTATTTCCCTATATGTTCGTCTGGCTTAGGGGTTTGAAAATGTGGGTATTGAAAAAATAGTGATTTTAGAAGTTGTGTTTTCAAAGAGTGTTTTTCAAAAGCACAATTAAGCCTTTATTATTATAACTAGTGGATGTTAGGCGTAATGCGCGGATACTTTTTACTTTTATTTCGAAATAATTTCTAACTATTCTTTTTGGCCCTATAACACTCATCTTATGTTCAATTATGAAAGTTCAAATATGTGTATAAAACACCCTTGAACGTTTAGACCCCCAATTACAAAATAACCAATACAAGCTTTATGACAAACACTAAGTGTGCGGAAAATGAGCACAAGCTATAAACAGAATTGGTAAACAATCTAAGTCAATTAAAAACATATCCACAGCAGAAAATAAAAGGCAAAGATTAAGGGAAGAGAGATGCAAACACAAGGACAACACACGATGTGTTATCGAAGAGGAAACCGAAGCCCTTGGCGTAAAACCTCTCTGCCGCCCTCTAAGCGGTCAATAATCCACTAGAAAATGTAGTTGAGATACATGAACAGCAATAGACCCTCCAAGCTTAATCTACCCGATATACCTAAGCCCTCCAAGCTTCTTGCTCCAATGAGGTTGCACCGAACTTTTTTCTTTTCTAGTTTACCGGATTCCGCTATAATCCATAGCATTCGCCATCCTTGGCATCTTCCAATGCTTCCTAAAACTCCAAAAACACTCAACACTCTAAATGGGTGTGGGTAGTGTTTGGATAGAAATCTCCTCTCAATAGGTGTGACAATGAGAGAGGGAATGAGAAGAGACTACAAAGATTTCTCTCTAAGAATGAGTAGCTCTCTCTAATTGGGTGGGTGTTTTGAAGAAACCTCTCTTAGGGTTTTTCTTTCTGAATGGCCACACATATTTTCTGGGAATGAGGGGTATTTATACTGGTGTGAGAATGGAATACGAAGAGTCAGTTTTTCCAAAACAGGGTTGGCTGGCGACTTGACCTCACGACTTGACTGAGTCGCCAGTTCAAGCCGCGAGCTAACTTAATGACCAGTTTGGATTTTTGTCCTGTAGTGCTCCAGGTGGCATGAGTGTTCATCTCCCCTGCATGCTCTGCACGTGTGCAACTTTTGGCGGCTTACAAGCCGCGAGCCTCCCGCGAGTCCTAGCCGCGAGTCTCTGCTTCACTGCATTGTCTTGAGCATTTTTTCACACTCTCTCACACACTATCCTTACATGATTCCCACCTAAATACAGGGTTTCTAAGTGCTGTATTACAAGCAAATTTGTCACGGAATAAAGCCAACACATGGTTGATTAAATTCAACCTTACAAATTATATTATACTTATCATTAACAGGAAGAAAATAAAAAGAACCACAATTATTATGAATATACATAATTAAGAATATGAATATATGTACGTAGCCTAAATGAATTTACAATTATTTAATTATTTTGACTAATTAAAGTGTACAATATACGATAGGAAGAGGAAAGAGCAAATTGATGTGGCATTTAATAATAAGAATTTTATCAGGAAGATTGTAGAAAGAGTCTTTCAAAATGTGTGTCCTATTTTATGATGCTAACCAGTTACATCATATAGCAATGCTTTAATTAGTTACAACCAGTTACAACCTGCTACAACTTGCTACTTAGGATTTGTTGTGAAAATGTTGTGAACATATCGTTTCTCTTGTAGAATAGTTTGTGTTTTACTCTTTTTAAACATACATCATATAGCAATGCTTTAATTAGTTACAAATTTTTCGTCTTAAGCCAGAAGATGTTCTATTTCCCTATATGTTCGTCTGGCTTAGGGGTTTGAAAATGTGGGTATTGAAAAAATAGTGATTTTAGAAGTTGTGTTTTCAAAGAGTGTTTTTCAAAAGCACAATTAAGCCTTTATTATTATAACTAGTGGATGTTAGGCGTAATGCGCGGATACTTTTTACTTTTATTTTGAAATAATTTCTAACTATTCTTTTTGGCCCTATAACACTCATCTTATGTTCAATTAGATTATACTTATCATTAACAGGAAGAAAATAAAAAGAACCAAAATTATTATGAATATACATAATTAAGAATATGAATATATGTACGTAGCCTAAATGATTTTACAATTATTTAATTATTTTGACTAATTAAAGTGTACAATATACGATAGGAAGAGGAAAGAGCAAATTGATGTGGCATTTAATAATAAGAATTTTATCAGGAAGATTGTAGAAAGAGTCTTTCAAAATGTGTGTCCTATTTTATGATGCTAACCTATATTTTGGAAAATGTGGGAAAAAATTAATGTGGAAGGGTCACACTTGGGTCATAATATGTAAAGTAATAAGTGGGCTTGAGCTTTTCATAAGGTTTCAACTAATTTTAATTTAATTTTAAATTATAGCACATCTTTTAAATAACAGTAAAAAAGAAGAAGTTAATATGATTTTTTGGATAATAGTAAAAAAACTTAATGAAAAGAGGTTAAAAATGTTAAATGAAATATTACAGTGCCACATGGTAGGAACTTATGCACTCCCGCATGAGATCTTTGCTTTTATATAATATTAGGAAGTTGCCTGCGCAATGCACGGATAACGCTATATAAGTTTTTACATAAGATGATTTTAAAAAAATGTAGTACATATATGATATCACAAACGATGGATATTTTCATTGCTAAAATCACCTACAATTATAGCTGAAACTTCAAACTAAGTAGGCATATTTTGTTCCCTACCATCAGTTGGTCATGAACCCAATTAACTGCAAGCATATGTTGTACATATTAGACTCGTTGAACCTATCACTTTTCATATGAAATTTCTAACCAAGGCATTGATCTCATCAAGCATCTTCAATAATATTTTAACTATATATAGCAGTGTCAAGGTCACATAGTGAGTTATGTCTAGGCAAAGCACTTAGCCCATTATCAATCTCTTTGGCGCCTTCTCAAAAAAAAAAAAAAAAAAAAACTCTTTGGCTTTGGAAAACGGGTTTTTTCTCCAACTATCAAAATTAACGACCCAATTTTGTGGTGGTTTTGGACATTCAATTGAAAGATGTAAGGACTTTGTGCATTGATCTCATCAAGCATCTTCAATAATATTTTAACTATATATAGCAGTGTCAAGGTCACATAGTGAGTTATGCCTAGACAAAGCACTTAGCCCATTATCAATCTCTTTGGCGCCTTCTCAAAAAAAAAACTCTTTGCTTTGGAAAATGGGGTTTTTCTCCAACTATCAAAATTAACGACCCAATTTTGTGGTGGTTTTGGACATTCAATTGAAAGATGTAAGGACTTCGTCCTTCATTAGGGCATCGACACTCTCTCATAGAATTCATTGAAACATGGAGTTAAGCCTCCTTATATTAGCCTTATAATGTTAAGGATGCTTTAGGTATCAGAAATTATGATCTGCATAAATATAATTCCACCTATTTTAAATAAATATAATTAGATATAATTATCCTAAAACCTAGTCCAAAAACTTGTTCTTTACCCACAATCCATCTTCAATACACGTATGACAATAAACTAATTACTGAGTATAGTCACTCAACCAATTACTTAAATTCTACAAATACAGTATTTAGAATGTTAATGTTTGATTTATGATAAAAAGAAGTGGCAAAGTGTAGA
The DNA here is from genome assembly GCF_001633185.2 of Quercus lobata. NCBI lineage: Eukaryota > Viridiplantae > Streptophyta > Magnoliopsida > Fagales > Fagaceae > Quercus > Quercus lobata. The sequence goes on along the minus strand of NC_044911.1, from coordinate 47,788,371 downwards.
TTAAAGACCAAAAGAGTTTGTATTTCCAACAATTGGCAAATTTTGTTATATACCTTTTTATAAAATTCATGCTTATAGTACTGTTGAAATAAATAACAGTCACACTAATAAAAATAAAAATAAAAAATGGAAAGAATTGACTTGTAATAATACTCACACATACACAATCAAAATGTTGCAAAATAGGCATCATTTAAGATAAATTTCAAAGCTACAGAATTCTTTTTTTTTTCCCGGTTTAGTGACAAAATTATCAAGTTAAGCAACCCATAAAAATTGTAGAAAAGAAAGCAAAACCAAAATAGTGTTTATTTGAAGCAATTTACAACGTTACTTCTAGCACAGACCATATTTATTGTGTATTGCTGCAATTTACAATATGAGCACATGAAAAATAGTTTGCTGCTTCTGCATTAACTGTTGCCTATAGCAAAACACTCAGCTATTTTATCAAACAATTTGCATGCATATAACTAAAAGGCAATTGCATCGAAACCAAAATTGTAAAGTAAAATTAAAGAGATGAAAGTAATAAAGCAAAAATTTTAAGAGACTAACAGATAAAGGGTTGTTTTTAAAGATTATATACCCACCTTTTAGTGGAAGAATTACCTTATGATTCAATTTGGGATCTAAAGCACAGCTCTGAGAAAAAGATATAACAGTTGAAGCAAATTGGCATCAATGGAGCTAGAAAGGGTAGAGGTATCTAATGGGATTTGGGTTATTATTCAAAGAACTATTGCATTGATTTATTTTCCTCAATGTCCATCAAGCTCTAAGGGATATAGATAATATATATATATATATATATATTGATTTAAAAAGAAATATATTAGTGTGCATCAAATTTAAAGGGAAACTAAGAGATAAGAAAGAGAAAGAGGTGAATTGGATTTTGCTAAAGCAATAAGTAATGTGCATCTTTTCAATTTCTAAAAGGATGTTGAAATTTATTTTTTAGGTGAAGGTGATTTGGAAGGTCAAATGCAATAATTGATCTAATAGAGCTCAAATAGAGTGCCACATGGCAGGACCTCATGCTCTTTCACATGAGGTATCTATGCATATATATATTGATTTAATAAGAAATATATTAGTGTGCATCAAATTCAAAGAGGAACTGAAGAGTTAAGAAAGAGAAAGGGGTGAATTGGATTTTGCTAAAGCAATAAATATTGTGCATCTTTTCAATTTCTAAAAGGACATTGGAATTTATTTTTTAAGTGAAGGTGATTTTGGAAGGTCAAATGCAATAATTGGTCTAATAGAGCTCAAATAGAGCGCCACATGGTAAGACCTCATGCTCTCCCGCATGAGGTCTCTGCTTTTATATATACAAGCGTTTAACCCGCGCAATGTGCGGGGTCATTTTACTAATTAAAAGACAATAAAATACATTAAAATTCTTATGGGGCATGTATAATTTAACTGATTGTTAAAATAAAGCAAAGTTAAACTATTAAACTTTAATTACGGAAACAATATTTTATAACAATTCTAAAAAAGCTATATAGAACAACTTAACATAAAAATTATATACATAAGAAATCAATAGACATATACGAATGTTATAATGAATTATGGAATCAATTTAAAAGGTAAGATAAATATATATGGTACAAATATATAAATATAAGGTTTTTCAAGCAAGATGAGGTTTGGGAAGAAAAAAAAAGGTCCATCTTCATCTTGTGATAATGACGAAGACACAGTAGGTATTAGGGTAATTTCCATCATTGATAAGGGTAATTTCTATCTTCATCTTCCGATCATGATGAAAATGCAACCACCAACAACCTATTATGATATAGCACATCAACCTATTATGATATAGAACATCAAGGGAAATAATTAATAAATCAACCAAAGAATAAAACATACATACAGACACATAAATAAAACATAACTCTCACTAAAGTGTTTTAACTTCCTTAGACAATGTGGCTTAAGCCACAGCAAATCATTACACGTAAATTAATGGGGGAAAAACCCAAACACTATGACACTTCACAGCAAAGATTGAATAATTATAAAAATGGAAAATAAATTGAATTGAAATTAAGTCAAATAATTTATTTCACAGCAAATTTAGTACAGAAAATTGAGTATAGCACATACACAACACTGAAATAGTGAAAAGTAAAAACGGAGATAAAGGAAAATATACATTAAGTTTGAATTATAACACATCCCAGTAAAGAAAATTGTCAAAAAAAGGGGGAAAAAAAACCTTCAAATGATCCAAGTTCAATCAAACAAAAGTATCAATTTATATATGCAGAAAAGTTGACATGGTAACTTCACTTTTTTGCTTAGCATTAAAACAAAACAATTAATTATGAAATTCAAAGGTTACTCCAAAAGAATAAGGCCTAAAGCCTCATCCTTGGATTTGCTCATAATACAACAATACATATAATTAATAGAAATAGAGAAATGCACTTCTTCAAAAATAATAATTGATTAAAATACAAAAGAAGTTCTACCTATTAAAATCTTTCAAATACTTTATTCCTTGCTTAATGACTTCTTGCTTCATCTCTAAATCTTGTAGGTCCAAAGTTGTTAACAACCATGCCTTTGAACATCATTAAACAGGTGGAGCACATCATTAAACAAATATTTGAAATAAATAAATATTGGGACTTGAAGCTCAAATATTTGACATCTAAAAAATATTTGCCATGGTTTGTATTTCTTTGCACCTGTTGGTCTGCATTTTCTGCAATCTGCATACTTGTTGCTCTGAATTTCTTTGCGTGTACCTATTGGTTTGTACTTCTCTACTGTATTTAACTTCTTGTTCTTTTTGTTTTCAGCTTCTTGTTCCCTCTATATTTGGATTTCAAGGTTGTCTTATATGTATTTTGTTACATTTGTTATCAATAAATAGGAACGAAAATCCAATTCAGATGCAAAGTCTGCAATCCAAGCACTATTGATCAAATATGGCCAACCTCATTCTACATTACATGTGTATACCAACGAAATACAATTTAAAAATAAAATTGACACAATCACTGTGATATGTGAACTATATGGGGAAAAAATCTAATACACAGAAGTATCTACTGGAAAAACTTGATAACAATGCTTCTACATGGGAAACAAAATTATAAAGTGTAGAGATATATACTCAAAACAAATTGAACCCAATTTTCCAAAAGGAAAACCAAATCCAACACAAATAACGGATATTAAAAACCATTCTTAACCCAAATTCCTTATTCAAAACCAAATCTAAGCCAAAAAACTTAATGCAATCCAATCTAGTCAAAATACCCCAACCTAAATTAGATTTGACCCCAAATTAAAAATAAATAAATAAATAAAAATAAAAGTAAAAAACCAAAAAACAGAGACTATACTGGTGGAGGGAATGGGTTTGATGATGGAAGAGGTCTAAATTGTCGCTTGACGCAGTTGGAGGCAGATTTCTCAGTTTTTTTCTCTCTCCACTCTCTGTGCCTAATAGACTCATTCTCTCTCTCTCTTTCTCTTTTAATCTGTGTTTTCTTTTTTAAACTATGTAAGTTGCACAATAAACAGTTAAAACTTAAAGCCTCAAATGGTGCAACGTGCGGTATTTTGTAACTTTCAAATTGTAAGTGTGGCAGGTTTTTAAGTGGGCAATTTTCCTTACATGTCATCACAGCCTTAATTACAGGGAAAGGTTGAAGCAATGGGAGTAAAATTAAAAGTCATATGAAAGAATTGCAGGTTCATGCTAAAGCAATAAACCAAACATACTACTACCATATAGATCTTTAACAATAGAAATTTCACAAACTATAAATAAAAAATTAACTAAAAGATATTAAGATGATACCACTAAACTGGAAAGAATTAATCAAATTTGCTTTCCTATAGCTAATTGATTAGAAATATACCCAACTATTTCATTTTTCATCCTATTATAAGTGTCAATTGAAAGTTCAATAAGTGTATGAAACACCTTGAATGATTAGACCCCCAATATACAAATTACCAATTCAAGCTTAATATCAAACAATTAATGTGCGGAATATGAACATAAGCTTAATACAGAATTGATAAACAATCTAAACCAAATAAAATCACATCCACAATAGAAATTAAATGGCAAAGATTAAGGGAAGAGAGATGCAAACACAAGGACAACACACAATGTGTTATCGAAGCCCTCGGCGTAAAATCTCTCCACCGCCCTCCAGGCGGTAAATAATCCACTAAAAAATGTAGTTGGGATACATGAATAGTAGAAGACCCTCCAAGCCTAATCTACCCAATGTACCTAAGCCCTCCAAGCTCCTACTCCAACAAGGTTCAGCCAAACCTATTTCTTCTTTAGCTTACCAGATTCCGCTACTTGACCATAGCATTTATTAATATGAAATTGGTCCCTTCTTAACTGCTTCCCAAATACCAAATGGCCTTCTCACAGATATGGGTATGGTGAGAAAAGGTTTTGGTAATGTACCTCTCAAGGATTTAACAATGGAGAGAAAGAGAGTAGATGAATTGGAAGAGTCTCTATGCGAAGATTATGGATGAATCAATCTTGTTTTTCTCTAGGGTTTCTTTCTCAAGATTCTCTCTGGAAGCTTTCTACATTTCGTGGGTATAAGGGTCTATATATAGTAGGGTGAGAAAGGAATGCGAAGAGTTAGTTTTTCCCAAATAGGGTGATCTGGCGACTTAGCCTTGTGACTAGGCTGAGTCGCGAGTTCAAGCCACGAGCTAACGGCCTGGCTAGCCTAGGACTTTTTTCCTGTAGTGCAACAGCTGGCATGACTCTTTAGCTCCCCTGCATGCTTCACATGTGTACCAGCTTTGGCGGCTTGCCAGTCGTGAGTCACCCACAAGTTCCAGCCCCGAGTCTCTGCATCCTTGCACAATCTTGGGCATTTCTTCACACTCTCTCACTCACTACCCTTACATGATTCCCACCTAAATATAGGGTTACTAATTGGTAAAATACAAGCAAATTTGAGATGGAATAAAGCCAACAAGATGGTTGATACAATTCAACCTTACAATCTCCCCCTTTGGCTATTCCGTGACAAAACCCTAAAACAAACTCTAGACTTAACTTGTGAGTTGGGAACAATTGAACAAAACTCACTCACACCTAACTCTAGAATCTGATAAGCTCTTGAATCATATGAACAAGAATCTCCTGAAACACAACAACACAGTATGATCATTGTATGTAAAAAAACTTGTAATTGCATATGAGGCAAGCACAATGCGATCAAGCAAAATGGAATGAGAAATAAACTAAGGCTTGACCAAATAGGTAATCATTATAAAATAGTGACCACAATACTCATTCACACTTGGAATGAAAATCTGGACATATAAGCCAATAAGCTCAATGCAAATCACTTGCATGCCCAACACTCAACCAATGCACAATACATAAAGTATATGCATCTAGGAACAAAATCCTACTAGGGCACAAGAGTGAGAATACTTAAAGAAAATGCATAACATTTAGCTAGAAGTACTAGACAACAAAACATAAAGGCTGCATAAGCATGGTACAAACCATAAAAGCCTACAAATCATGGAAACAAACCCTAAAAGCTTACAAAAGCAACATGGGAGATTTTGGCATTTTACCCTTAATTTAAAAAAAAAATTGGCAATATGCCCCTGTTTGCAAACTATATAGGAGCGTGCCCCTATTTCGATACTCGATTATCCTAAAATCGAGTTCAATTAAATACTCGATTTGTAGAAAATTGAGTTATGCCCGATCAAACTTAAAAAAAAAAAAAAAAAAAAAAAAAAAAAAAAAAAAAAAAAAATTCTATGGAACTCGAGTTTTAAAGCCCTATAGCGGCGTTTTCCTGCAAATTTTTTTATAAGTGTGATTGGCCCATATACAGGGTGCCCTGTAGTGGCGTTTTTAAGCCCTATAGTGATGTTTTAAGGCTCTATAGCGGCGTTTTCCTGCAATTTTTTTTTATAAGTGTAATCGCCCTGTTCTAGGTGCCCTATAGTGGCGTTTTTAGGCCCTATAGTGATGTTTTTAAACCCTATAGCGACGTTTTAGAGCCCTATAGCAGCGTTTTCCTGCAAAATTTTTTATAAGTCCCCATATGAGGTTCAAGGGGCCCTATAGTGGCGTTTTTAAGCCCTATAGTGACCTTTTAAAGCCCTATAGCGGCGTTTTGGAACTCGACTTCTCTAAAATCGAGTTCCACGTTTTTTTTTTTTTTTTTTTTTTTTTTTTTTTTTTATTCGGCATAACTTGATTTTCTTCGAATCGAGTATTTCATTGAAACTCGATTTTAAGGTAATCGAGTATCGAAACAGGGGCATATCCCTATATAGTTTCGAAATAGGGGCATATTGCTAAATTTTTAAAAATTAAGGGTAAAAGGCTAGAATCTCCAAGCAACATGGGCACAAACACAAACACAAAAAAAAAAAAAAAATACTGAATAACTTTAAATATTAACAAACCAAAGTATCATAAGTGTTTTAAAACTAAAATAGATCCATGAGTTTTAAAACCAAAAAATAACCAAAGTGTTTTAACATATCAAACCCATAAACTATAATACCATAAGAAACAAAAAGTAAAATTGAAGCATAAACTGAAAAACACTGTTTAAGACATGCTCCCCCTCAAAATGACACTCCCCCTCAAGAGCTGTCCTTCAAAAATTCTCCCCCTTTTTGACCGAAATGGCCAAAAGGTCACTGCTAGGTGTTGATGCTGTCAAACTTGGCTGAAAGTATGTTAAGCTAATCCTAAATTGTTGCCATCCTGTCAGTATGCTCATTCTGGACCTCTCTGAGTCCATCAATCCTCTCCAGGATGATCTGGAATGCATCAAGAGGTACCTCTGATAAGGTTGAAGCTCTGCTTCTCTTGCCTCAGTCTCCATTTGGTCACCTTCACCTTGATCACCTACCTCTTCATCACCTGGAAGACGGACTTGTATCCTGATGATGGTTAGCTTGTTGATGGCTGAAGGTGTAGGCATGGGGCTGATATCTTGAGGGATTTCAACACCTTTTGCTTTGAAAAGCCTCATAAGAAGGCTAGGAAAGATCAGCTTGGGCCTAGAGGTGGTTTTAGTCTCATCCACAATAGTGTCAAAGATGTGAGAGTTGATGTCAATGAAGGTTTTCTCCTTAAGTTCCATGAGGAAGATAGCTCTAGCATTGTTGATTGTAGTCAGCTTCCTCATAGGGTACAAGTTGAACATCATGATGGTGGTTAGGCACCTCATGTTAGCTAGAAATGCTGTAGTGTTGAGGCATCTCCCTTCTCTTTGTGCATCAATACGAGTTTGGACAATTTCTATAGATAGCATCCTGTCCTTGTAGTTGGTGAAGTTAGAGTCGTCTAAGCCTTCAAGCCCTAGCACCTCATCTATGTCATGGGCATTTATGGTGAATTCCTTTCTTCTAACCCAACAGCTCAACTCATCCTCCCTTATCACAGCATTTGCATAGAATTCTCTGATTAAAGTCTCACAAACAGCAAGTAGGTCACTCAACAATTTATCCCATCCTCTGCCCTCAAAACAACTAGGAATGAAGGTGTCCTTCAAATCCCCTAAGTCAACAAACCTTTCATGAATTATGGTTCCCCTCAAGAAAGAATCTCTATACCTCTCAAAGTGTTGAACAGACCTAAATAGGTTATGGTCCATTTTCAACCTTTTGTCAGCTTTCTTAGCAGGAGTCTTTTTCTTTGTAGGAGAGGGTGCCATTTGTAAACAAGCAGAAAAGGCCACAATACAGAGCACAATAGTTAGACACTTAGAACATTAGTAACATGTTATTGACAAAAATAATTGCACCAACACACTCAATCTAGACATAGTTCAGAGTCAGGTGTTGAATGAGAAAGCTCAAATAAAAAAGGTATAGAACAACCTATCAACACAACAACTTAAACAAAAACACTCTAGGACACATTCTCAAGCACAAACTTCGACAACCAATACTTAGTTGTATTGAAGTAGTGTATACCACATTTAACAAAAAAATACATGTCAATGAGACATATCTTAATGACTATGATATGATCAAACCAACATAGAGCAGACATTATCCTTAAGGCAGAAGCAGCATTCATGATAGCAAGAAACTATAGCAACTAAAAGTTTAAACATTATAACCCAACAATCAGAACTCAACCATATTGAACCAAAAATACTCACAAACAGAGTATATCACACAACAACAAAAATATCATATGACAATGTGACCAATAAACATGGGTATGAGATTTACCAACCATCATAGATTAGTTTACAACTTAATAGTGAAATGAAACATGAAAGTAACCATATTTAGCATCCTAGAAACAAGATCAACCAAGCCCAAACACCAAAACTCAACAAACATGAACCCAGCCCATAACCGAAACCACAGATATCACAAAACTCAATAATGATTCACAAATCCAAGAAAACAAAGCTCAAAACATGAAATATGTAGTGAGAAAGAGAAAACCCATACCTTTTTCTTGAAGATTTGGAGAAGAAATGAAGCAAAAATGGAGGTTTGTTCGAGAGTGACACGGTGAGTTTGAGAGTGAATGTTTAAAAGAAGATGAACTGTCAGAAATGTTTAAGGGATAACTGAAAAGGTTTAAAACTGACCAATTTTGTGCAAAACACGCGATTTTCGCGACTGAATCAAGTCTTGTTCCAATTGCTAGGGCCAGCCACCAGAACACTTGGAAGAAAACTTTTGAAAAATTTTCTAAGTTTTTTTTGCGACTGGAAGTTCCAGTCACGAGAGAGTCACAAACTGAGCCGCTAAAATCTCTGTGTACCCCTCGCGACTAGACCTTCCACCCGCGAACAAGTCGCCAACCTGAGTTGCGAAAAGCATAAAACTCCAAATTTTTGAAAAGAAATTCTAAGTCTTTTTTTGCGATTGAAGCATTTACCCGCCAATGAGTCACCAGTGAGTCACGAAAAATCTTTGTTATGGACTCGCGACTAGGGCATGCGACTGGTTCTACCCGTAACTGAGTCGCCAGAACAGGGCAACACAATTTTTGAATTTTTGACAATTTTTTGTAAAAGCAAAGTACTTTCCAAAAAAAAACTAAAACACTCAAAAATATTTTTGTGATTGATCAACAAAGATTGAGCATGTGTAAACACATTTAAACAAGTACAATCACACGAATGAATATGGCATTCATTGAACATAGACATGTGTGTTGTATGTGAATATCAAAAATGAGATAGTCCTTAGTCTAATGTGAAGCTTCAATGATCAATTAAATCAAGGCATACACAACTAGCACTAGATGATGTGACCCATCTCAATTATAGAAATATGCATATATGACCTCCTATAAAAACTTGAGTACAATATCTTTGAAACTTTTCATTTGGCTCCATGTTTAACATATCATTTGATCTTTTTGAATCAATACATCTCATTGTGAGATTGATGCCTAAAATTTTTGATATTTCACTTTGATGAGTTAGCCTTTGGCTTTTTGGGCATCATACAATTTTAATTTTTGGTCGCTTTCCCTTTTTCCTAGTCAAATACTAGTATGTGCGACAAGTTTTTGCAGCTCAATATCTCTTTTCATTTGGAGATTTACATTGGTGAGCTCTTTTAGCAAAAACAATAAAATAAAGAGTGGGAAGATATATAAACACAAGTCTATGCATGTCTCAAGATCAACAAAACCATTCACTAATCATTCATGACAAGGTTAAAGATCTATTTACAACAGTCACATAGATTTCAAAAATTCTCCCATAATGATATGAGTGCATAGGGAACAAGCTATGCTCGTAGATGCACAAAGCCATTTGCACAAAGGTACAAGAGAAAACATATTTTGAGACAAAACTCAACAATGTCGATCAAACTTTTTGGATTTTCTACTTTTTATGTGGTTTTTGGATTTTTGACACACAAGAAGGAAAAGATTGATAAAAAAACAACAATGTAAAAATATTTTAAATGATTGAGAGCAAAAACAAACAATTTTCAATTCACATAATCCATAAACAAACCAACAGTCACACAACATAGGAAGTATTAATGCATGGACATGTTGTAATGCTTATGCATGAGTACCTTTCATAACCAACTCACGTGCATTTGGGGTGATATCCTTATAGGATTGGGTACGAGAGTTAGGACTTTCAAACCTTCTAGTGAAACTTTCCAAGTAGTTGGTGAATGCACTAATCATCTTCATCACGTCCATCATTCCGGGATCACCATTTCGATCTCTTGATGGCTTAACTACCCAAGTCCTCTTGTTATTTCTTGGCCTTCTTGACCTTTGATCACTTGCATTCCTCAATGCTCTCAGCTTATGACAATTGGGTCGAGTGTGCCCTTGAAGTCTGCAGTGATGACACACATGGTTCATTCTAGAACCTCTTTCCGATTGTGGAAGAGATTTTGTTCTGGCTTCAAACCTGACCACAGATTGTTTACGGGGCTTGTTCAACACCCGCTGGTCAGTCATATTCTTCTTCTTCTCAACATTTTCCTTTTCAACAGTAGGGGCAACTACAACCAGCTTTTTGGCCTTCACAAACTTCACTTCTTTAGAGATGTTCACAGCTGAACTACTTTCTCCAGTATATCCTAATCCAGTTTTGTTGGAGAAGGTCTTTTGAGAGGAAAGGACATCATCAAGCTTCTTTGTGGAGACTCGCTCTACCTTGACATTTGCTTGAACCACTTCAAGCTCAAGGAATTTCACCTTGGTGTAAGCTTCGGTTAGTTCGCCATTTAGCTTCTCTATCTCACACTTGGCCTCCTTATATCTCACTAGGAGACTTCTATAGTCCTCCTCAGCTTTCTTCATCTTTTTCACAGCTACCTTGTTCACCCTTGCATATTCTCCCAACTTCTCAAGTAGAGAATTGTAGTTCTCTTTAAGACCAGCTGTATCTTCATCTTCTTCAGCATTTGATTCTTCTATAAGTCCCACGAATTCCTCATCACTATGCTCCCCAAGCTCTTCTACAAGCAAATTCAAGTCCTCCGAAGACTCAACATGAGCAACAGTCATGAATGTTGAGAAATTCCCACTTCTTCATCACAACTATCCTCCGAATCAGAGGTGGAGGAATCTGAGTCACTGAGAGTGGTGGCATACACCTTGCCCTTCGATCTCAGGTAATTAGGACATTCCTTTTTGAAATGGCCTTGTCCATTACACTCAAAACAAGTGACTCCTTGAGTAGATTGGGACTCCTTCCTTTCTCTCTTTTTGAAGTCCTTCTTCTCCTTTCCGGAACTCATGAATTTCCCTTTATCACCAAATTTCTCACTGTTCTTGAACTTTAGAAATTTGCGAAAATTCTTTGCAAGGTAGGCAACATCCTTTTCTACTACATCCTCATCCGATGAACCATGACCTTCTACCCTTTCATTTATCGTCTTAAAAGCCAGTGATTTGCTTTTTCTTTGATTTGGTAATGAAAGTTCATACGTTCGAAGAGAACCAATTAGCTCTTGGACTTTGATTTCATCAAGGTCTTTGCTCTCCTCAATTGCAGTCACCTTTGCACGGAAGCTCTTCGACAATGAGCGAAGAATTTTTCTTACAACTTTCGAGTCCTCCATTTTCTCTCCCAAGTTAAACTTGCCTATGAACACTTCATTTAGCTTACTATAGAAAGAGTCAAAAGACTCATCCTCACTCGTCCTAAGCTCCTCAAACCGGGTAGTCAGCATTTGTAGTTTTGTGTCCTTAACTTTCTTTGTACCCTCATAAGTGGTCTCCAAAATCTGCCATGCTTCCTTGGCAATGGTGATATGAGAAATCCGATGGAACTCATCTGTGGACACACCACAAAAAATTGCGTTAAGTGCTTTGCTATTAGCATTTGACGCCACAAGGGCTGCCTTATCCCAAGTGGATTTGGTTGCCTCTGGCTTTGTCCAACCTATTTCAACAGCATCCCAAATAGCCTCATCTATAGAACACAAAAATGCTCTCATCCTCACCTTCCAAAAGGCATAGTTGCTACCATCAAAATATGGTGGAGCGTTTAAAGATTGAGACCGGTCCATCTCAATTTGGGGTCAAGGATCATACTAAGGTAATGAAACCAATATAAGTGAACCCGCTCTGATACCAATTGAAAGTTCAATAAGTGTATGAAACAGCTTGAACGATTAGACACCCAATATACAAATTACCAATTTAAGCTTAATATCAAACAATTAATGTGCAGAATATGAACATAAACTTAATACAGAATTGATAAACAATCTAAACCAAATGAAATCACATCCACAACAGAAATTAAATGGCAAAGATTAAGGGAAGAGAGATGCAAACACAAGGACAACACACGATGTGTTATCAAAGAGAAAACCGAAGCCCTCGGTGTAAAACCTCTTCATCGCCCTCCAAGCGGTAAATAATCCACTAAAAAATGTAGTTGGGATACATGAACAGCAGAAGACCCTCCAAGCCTAATCTACCCAATGTACCTAAGCCCTCCAAGCTCCTACTCCAACGAGATTCAGCCGAACCTATTTCTTCTTTAGTTTACCGAATTCCGCTACTTGACCATAGTATTTACCAATATGAAATTGGTCCCTTCTTAACTACTTCCCAAACACCAAATGGCCTTCTCTCAGATATGGGTATGGTGAGAAAAGGTTTTGGTAATGTACCTCTCAAGAATTTAACAATGGAGAGGAGGAGAGTAAAGGAATTTGAAGAGTTTTTATGTGAAGATTGTGGATGAATCAATCTTGTTTTTCTTTAGGGTTTCTCTCTCAAAATTCTCTCTGGAAGCTCTCTATATTTCTTGGGTATAAGGGTCTATATATAGTAGGGTGAGAAAGGAATGTGAAGAGTTAGTTTTTCCCAAATAGGGTGGTCTGGCAACTTGGCCTCGCAATTGGGTTGAGTCGCGAGTTCAAGCCGCGAGCTAACGGCCTGGCCAGCCTGGGACTTTTGTCCTGTAGTGCAACAACTAGCATGACTCTTCAGCTCCCCTATATGCTTCACACGTGTGCCAGCTTTGGCGGCTTGCCAGTCGCGAGTCACTTGCGAGTTTTAGCCGCGAGTCTCTGCATCCTTGCACAATCTTGAGCATTTTTTCACACTCTCTCATTCACTATCCTTACATGATTCCCACCTAAATACAGGGTTACTAATTGCTAAAATACAATCAAATTTAACACGGAATAAAGCCAACCAGATGGTTGATACAATTCAACCTTACATCAATGGAACTAAAAAAAAAAAAAAATTGTCAAGAACTGTATAAAATCTTCTATCACCGAACACTCCTTATTTTTGTCATATATCTGTGAGTTTCAAAATTGGGCAAAGTTGTAGATAAATGAATCAATCCTTGAGAATACGCACATGTTTAGATTTCTTGAGGAGAAACACAAATATTAAGAGTTGGACTCACTACTTCCAAGAGTCATCTGAAAGATTAATTAATCTTTGTGTTGATCATGGCAATATACACTTAAGCAACTCTATTTTTAAAAAAAATTAAAAAAAAAAAAAAGATATATGTAAAGAAACATCCAATAGATGTCCTATAAATAAAGAGGAAAAAGTACAAATTAACTCTTATAAGAAAGACATAAAAGTATAAATACATGTTTAGTGACATATTATTGTAGACAGAGAAGCGGTATCCTACAAAGAAGATATGATTGGCAACATTGGCCACACTTTGAATTCTTTCGTCCCCTCACTATGTAGATTGTAAACTTAGTTACAAAACAGCCCCAAAACCAATTCAATTCCTAATATCCAAAACAAAAACAAATACTAAACAAATTCTAATTTTCTAACCCAAATACCTGAATCAAAACCAAATCTAACCCAAATGCCTAAATCCAACCAAATACCCTAACGTAAATCATACCATCTCTGAGAAAATTATCTTTTTTTGATAAGTAAATCTCTGAGAAAATGATTCTCTACCATAACATACAAAGTAATCAATTTTATACAAAGGACATCATTCTTTCAGATTTAAGAATTTAAAACATGCAAAACCGAGAAAAACCCAATATCAAAAATAACAAAATCATGACTTAAAAGTATCTTTTAAAAAATTATCGTCTAAAATCTACAATGTATAAACAAAATAACAATATATTTTCAGATTTCAAAATCCCACAATTTCAATCCCCCTTACAAATAACAGAACATGTAAGAGAGGTAAAGTTAGGAGAATATTAGGAAAAAAATTTTGGTACCTTTGCTTTGATGAAATTAGAGACTCCAGATTGAAGAAAGATTCCACTTCATCTCTGCAGAGAAAGAAATTGAATGTTTTACAACCAAAAGAGACGAATTTAAACAAATCCATTACTAAAAATATCTAATAAAATAGTCACATATCAGAATTTGAATGATTTAATTCCAAAATAGAAGAATTGAAAAAAAATATATTACCAAAAAAATTAAAAAAAAGAATAGTCACATATTAAAACCTGATTTCCTTAGCCCTAATTTTTGAATCCAAATCTAGAACCAAATTGAAAAAAATGAAAGCATATAACAGATCTAATTTACCTTAAAAAAATTAGAGAAAGAATAGAACCCATCAGAGGCATTGTTTATGGGCAAAGGGGACTTTTTTCATTCTTGACGTTGAAGTTGGTATCATCTTCCTTCTTCTGCTTCTTTCTCTGGTAAAATCAAAATGGCAAATGAACTCTAATCTTATTGAGAGAAACAAAGAGGCGTTCTGTTAGAAACAGAGAGGTGTTCTCTTCTTTCTTCATGTCCTAGGATCGCCTCTCTCTTTTTCTGTTTCTTTCTCCGTGTCTTCATCGCCTCTCTCTATTTCTATTTATGTGTACTCTATCTCTATTTCTATTGACGCTAAAGTCGGTATCATCTTCCTTCTTCTACTTCTTTCTCTGGTAAAATCAAAATGGCAAATGAACTCTAATCTTAGTGAGAGAAACAAAGAGGCGTTCTGTTAGAAACAGAGAGGCGTTCTCTTCTTTCTTCGTGTCCTAGGATCACCTCTCTCTTTTTCTGTTTCTTTCTCCATGTCTTCATCGCCTCTCTCTCAATTTCATCGCCTTTCTCTATTTCTATTCATGTGTACTCTTTAATTTTAACTGGTTATTTATTTTTTATTTTTTTTGTTATTTATAATGATAGGATTTTAAACGGTGGTGTAGCCAACCAACATAATTTATCACTTTTTAACTTATATGTGGCAGAATTTTAAATGGACATTTTTCCTTACGTGGCAGCATCTAGGAAAAGGCTTCTACATTTATATATAGTATTAGACCAGCGTTCAACCTGCATAATGCACAGGATCATTTTATGAATTAGAAAACAATCAACTTAATATATTATACTTAATGTGATGGTAAAATATGGAAAGGGGTGGATGGTTAGTTGTTTAGATAATGATGCTAATGTGCATGTTCTAAAAGACAGACATAACCTGGCATCAACACATGAACTAGAAAAAAATGTTAATTGAAATCCCATAAGTATAACTAATTGGTTCAAGGTTTTTTTAAAGGAGGTTGTGGGTTCGGGAGAATATAGTTATTGAAGTATGAAATAAGTAGAAGATAAATTTGGTTAATAAAATCAATCTGTAAAGAAAAAATCTGTTGCAAAGTGTATAAGATATGTTAGTTATTTGTGGTTGCCTGAGGACCGAGAATGGAACTGAAGAGTTGCAATATAACTGTGGGGATGTCGCGGTCCACGAACTCAAGGAGGAAAGCAGCCCAAGGAGAGGAAGAGATGAGTCAAAGTACTCTGAGGCATTCCAAGTGAGAACAAGAATCTGAAGAGAGAATCAACGGTCATAGGGGAAATTTCTAGTTTGGAGTAACCTATTGCCTCTGCAATAAATGGTGGCCAACATCTTTATCAGTTGCATTGATGAGGAAGTGACCTGAACAGTGTAAGTCATAACTAAGCAGACTCCTTCCACTACCTTTTTCAGATGTAAAAAGCGACAAGTGTCATGAGAGAAGGGATGTTAGGTGAGGATGGATGGTTAAGATATGATACAGGGAGGAGTATATAAGAAAAGGAAGGTTCACAGAGAGATGGATCTAGACACAGGTATCAAGAGATAAAGAAGAAACAAGAAGAACACTTAGAGAAAAGAGAGTGAACAATAATAATTCCTATGTAATTGTGGCCTCCTCGAATAAGCTTGGAAGGATAAATTGGTTCACCTATCTAATATGATTAGCCTTTTCTTCCTTGTTTTTGTCCTCGGGCGAAGCCCCCCTTTGGTTGTCTGGTTCCCTCTCTCACAAATTCTTTGTTTTGGGCCACGGTTGAACTGATCTAGCCATTATTCTAAGTGGGCCTGGGCTGCCAGATCTTTTGGTCCTTACAATTGGTGCCGTCTGTGGGAACAACAAAGTGTGGTGGATTTGTCCTGAATATTTATGGCTAACGTAGGCCAGGATAGGGGGGAATCGGTTGGTTCGCAAAGGGAGAACCAGTTTGTTAACCTAGAGCGATGAAGAGATAGGCAGCATACTCCAAGTGTTATGGTAGAGTCTTACCATACTGAGCATACTTAGCGGAGTCATTCAAGGCCTAGGAGTCAGGTCTCACATGATCAGGAGACAAGGAAATTGCAGTGGGCAATTGATCACCTACATAGGAGGCTGAAGCATAGGGAACATGATAGAATGAGTCCATCCTCCCCACCAAGTGATGGTTCTAGGGGAAGCAGTGACCGTTCATATCATTGTAGGTCTAGAACTCCATCTAGTGAGTCCTACTCAGCTTCTTCACGCATAGACGAGTTAGATAAGAGCAGTAATAAACATGAGAAAAGGTCTTCCCACCATGGCATAGGAAACGATGCAATGAGTAAGGCCCTACAGCAAATTTCTAAGTCACCCTTCATCAGAAGGATTAATAAGGCAAAACTTCCTCATCGTTTTTCTCAGCCAACGTTTACCATTTACAATGGGAGGATTGATCCCGTGGAGCATGTGAGCCACTTTAATTAGAAGATGGCGGTCCATGGCTATGCGTTGGTTTGATGCCTTGGAAGAGGGATTGATGGGTTCTTTTGAGGAACTAATGAGGGCATTTGGGGCAAGATTCATCACATGCAGTAGGGTCCCTAAGCCAATCAACCCTTTGTTGTCTATGGCGATGAGGGAAGGAGGGACTCTCAAGACATACTCGAATAGGTATTGGGAAACTTATAATGAAATTGATGGAATCTTTGAAGATGTGGCCGTAAGGACCTTTAAGGTGGGGCTCCCCGCCGAGAACGAGTTGAGGAAGTCGCTGATGACGAAGTCCACCTCGAACATGTGAAAACTGATGGATTGCATCGATAAGTATAAGTGGGTAGAGGAAGACTAGATTCAAGGAAAGGGCAAGTTGAAAATGTTCTCGGAGAAGAGAAATACTCAAGGAGGAGAATACTAGGGTAATCGCCCCCGAAGGGAGTTCACTAATCAAGCATCATTCATAGGAGCTCAAGCGGTCAACTCTTTGATAAAGAGCCAGTGTATCAGATACTTAAGAAGATTAGGAATGAGCCTTACTTCAAATGGCCTAGCAAAATGGGTGGGGACTCCTCTAGGAGGAACTAGAGTCTCTATTGCCATTACCATCAAGATAAGGGACATGCTATGGAGGAGTACAAGACCCTGCAAGATTATCTGGGCCAGTTGGTGAAGGCAAGGAAGCTCAATCGATTTTTGCATCAACCTACGAGGTAGTTCAGGCACTCAGAAGCTAAATTTCACAAGGATGGTGCTCTTCAGCCAGCTTTGGGTACTATCAATGTGATCTTTGCTAGACTAGGGAATATTGGGGGCTACTGGGGGCTTGGGTGCTAGGATTATGTCTGTGGGTGAAGGTTATGATCGGGAGGCGGGTGGTCAGGCCCCTAAAATGGTTAGGGCGATGTTTACCCTTACCCTTGGTTTCACTGAGGAGGATAAGGAGGGAACCCTCCAGCCACATGATGACGCTCTGGTGGTCACCATTAGAATTGGGGGTTATGATGTTAAAAGGTTGCTAGTTAATCAGGGAAGTGAAGCGGAGATCATGTATCCTAATTTGTACAAGGGGTTGAACTTGAAGCCCAAGGACCTTGAAAGGTACGATTCACCTTTGGTGGGCTTTGATGGTAGGATGGTGGTCCCTCGAGGAATGATAAGATTGCCCATGCAAGCTGGGGATGAGGAGGTGCAGGTTAGCTTCATTGTAGTGGAAGCATTTTCCCCCTACACAGTTATCTTGGCCAAGCCCTGACTTCATGCTATGGGTGCTATATCCCCAACCCTGCATCTAAAGGTTAAGTTTCCTACTCAAGGGATAGTGGGAGAGTTGGTGGGTAGCCAAGCCACAGCTAGGCAATGCTTGGTATCAGCAATCACGTAGCGGCCCACTAATCCTGCTGTAAAGACTAGAGATCTAATCCCATAGCAATTAAAGGGCCCTACAGGTGGACAGCAGATCGAGGCATCTAAAGAGTTGTCCAAGGAACTGGAAAAAGGTGATGATAGGGCAGGGTAAGGAGTAGTACTTTCAAGTGGGATCTCAGTTGCCCCCTTTGGAGAAAGCAGAGTTGGTGAAGTTTCTAAAGACCAACATTGATGTTTTTGCATGGAGCACTTATGACATTCTAGGAATTGACCCTGGGTTTATATGTCATCAATTGAACGTTAACCCCGAGGCTACGCCACGTAGGCAGCCTCCTCGGCGATCATCCAATGATCATGCCGAGGCAATAAGGACGGAGGTAAATAAGTTGAAGCAAGTTCGAGCTATTAAGGAGATCTTCTATCCTGAGTGGTTTTCTAACACTGTGGTAGTTAAGAAAAAGAATGGAAAATGGTGAGTCTGCGTAGACTTCACTGATTTGAATAAAGTTTGCCCAAAGGACCCCTTTCCCATTCCCAGAATTGATCAATTGGTGGATGCCACGATGGGGCACCCTCGGATGAGTTTCTTAGACGCCTTCCAAGGCTACCATAAGATACCCTTGTCATTACTTGATCAAGAGAAGATGGCCTTTCGTGCTCCCAATGGGAACTACCATTATCAGGTCATGCCCTTTGGCCTAAAAAATGTAGGATCCACATATCAGCGAATGGTGACACAAATGTTTGAGTCACAGATTGGGAGGAATATGGAGGCCTACATTGATGATATGGTGATAAAGAGCAGGCAGGTAGAGGAGCATTTGGCCGACTTGGGGGAGACATTCTCAGTTCTGAGAGAGCATAAGCTACGCCTTAACACTGCCAAGTGTTTTTTTGGTGTAAGCTTGGGCAAATTTTTGGGTTACATGATCACTCACTATGGGATTGAGGTCATCCTTGAGCAAATTAAGGCTATTAACAACTTGCATCCTCCTCGCACCCCAAAAAGGTGCAGAAATTGACTGGAATGGCCGCATCTTTGAGTAGGTTCATCTCTCGGTTTGCGAACAGGTGTTGTCACTTTTTCCAACTCCTTCATAAGTGGAAGGATTTTCAATGGACCTACGAGTGTGTAACAGCTTTCGAGGACCTCAAATAGTATTTGTCCAACCCTCCTATACTTTCCATGCTCGAAAAGGAGGAAGTGTTGTATGGATACTTAGCAGTCATAAACTATGCTGTTAGCCTCGTCTTGATCAGAAACGAGGACGGAATTCAGAGGCCCGTCTACTACGTCAGTAAATCTTTACAGAAGGTTGAGACGCACTATCTACCTTTGGAGAAGGCGGTGTTGGCTATAGTGCATGCCACTAGGAAACTTCCTCATTACTTTCAAGCCCACATTGTTGTGGTGCTCACCCAACTCCCTTTGCAAGCTTTTTTGAGGAAATCAGATTATACTAGCAGGATTGCTAAATGGGGAACTAGGCTGGGAGCCTATGATGTCAAGTACATGCCTCAGACCGCCATTAAATGATAGATCCTAGTAGACTTTGTGGTAGAGTTTACCAAAGGTACCCCGAGAAGGAGGAAGCCGTTATGGGGGTATTGGTCATGTTGGCCATTGTTGTTCCCCCGTGGGAGGTTTATATGGATGGAGCATCTAACCAAAAGAGAGCAGGAATAAGGATTGTGTTGATCACTCCCAAGAAGCTGATAATGGAGAAATCGTTACGATTGGATTTCCTAGCCACCAATAATGAGGCCGAGTACGAGGCCTTGTTAGCAGGAGTAGCTATGGTCAGACAGTTGGGTGGAAAGGTGGTGGAGTTGTACTTTGATTCTAGACTGATCATGGGCCAAGTCAATGGAGACTTTAAAGCTCAGGATGAAAGGATGTAGGGGTATCTTACTAAGGTGCAGAGTGCCCGGGCTTAATTTAAGGGTTTTGTATTGAAGCAAATCCTTAGGGGACAGAACTCTCATGTAGATTCTCTAGCAATGCTAGCTACTTCTCTGGGGTTAAGTCTTCCTTGGGTTGTTATTATTGAGGATATGGATAGCTCTAGTCTTACAAGAGTATCCTTGATATGGGTGTACAGCCTCCATGTGGGGCTAAGCTGGATGGACCCCATAGTAACCTTTTTGAAGCAAGAATTGTTGCCAGAGGACAAGTGTGAGGCAGAGAAGGTGCATAGAAATTCTCCTCGCTACTGGCTATCTAAAGAGCAGAAGTTATACAAATGCTCTTACTTAGGACCATATTTATTGTGTGTGCATCCAGAAGTAGTAGAGCCCTTGTTGGAAGAGTTACATGATGGCATATGTGAGGAGTCATACAGAGGGTAGGTCTTTGGCACATAGGGCCTTTGCCCAGGGATATTGGTGGCCTAGCATTCAAAGAACCTCTCAGGAATATGCAAAGAAATCTGACCAATGTCAAAGGTCTGCCCCAAATATCCATCAACTTGGGGGAATCCTAAATCCATTATCTAGCCCTTGGCCGTTCACTCAGTGGGGCTTGGATATAGTGGGACCATTTTCCTAAGCCATAAGGAATTGGAGGTGGCTCCTCGTCGATATCGATTACTTTACTAAGTAGGTGGAAGCTGAGCCACTTGCTAATATCAAGGACATGGATGCTAAGAGGTTTATCTGGAGGAATATTGTCACCAGGTTTGGAATTCTTCACATGCTGATCTCGAATAACGGTCTTCAGTTTGACAGTAAAGTTTTCCGAAGATATTTTAGGGAGTTAGGAATTAGGAACAGGTACTCTACGCCTGCTTATCCACAGGGGAATGGTCAGGCCGAGGCCACCAATAAGGTTATAGTATCTGGGCTAAAGAAAACGTTGGATGATGGCAAAGGAAAATGGGTAGATGAATTGCCCCATGTATTATGGACCTATCGCACTACACTCCGTAGGTCAACAGGGGAGGCCCCTTTCTCAATGACTTACGGGGCAGAAGCTGTAATCACCCTTGAGTCAGGATTCCCAACCTTGAGAACTGATCGATTCAATGCTAAAGAGAACAACCATTTTCTCCTAGACAGCTTGGATGTGGTCGAGGAGAGGAGAGAGGAGGCCACAGTAAAGATGGCATATTACCAACAAAAACTTATGCAAGGGTATGATAAGGGAGTGAGGTTAAGACCATTAGCCCCAGGAGACCTGGTATTGAGGAAAGTGGTGGGGACAGCAAAGAACCCTACTTTGGGAAAACTGGGCCCTAACTGGGAAGGATCATATCATTGCTGGCATTGGGGCTTATTACTTAGAAGATTTAGATGAAAGTGTAATTCCTCATCCTTGGAATGTAAATAATCTACGACGTTATTATTATTAATGTTATGAATTCTTTTGCCATGCATATCTTGATTAAGTCCTGTTTCTTTGTTGATGTATCTACTGAAATAATCAATCTATGAAATCTTCTAAGTGTTAAACAGAACCTAGGCCTTGTTTGACCCCTCGGGTCACAAGCCTAAGGTAAATTAACATTATTGTGAAAATTTCTAAGTGTTAAATTGAGCATAGGTCTTGTTCGACTCCTCGGGTCACAAGCCCGAGACCAAGTGATGAATCTAGGAAAGACTCTTTAGTGTCATGTAGAGGTCGGCCCTATTGCAACTCCTCGGATCATGGATGATGAAATAAAGTACCTAGTTTACTATCTAGGTTATCACGGTTAGTGCCCAAGACTTTGCTTTAAGATTTCATTTGTAATTTAAGGTAAATGTTGGAGTTTTTCTTAAGTTTTATAAGTTAGTCTGTTAGTTGTGATGCAAGTTCTTCTTGGTTAGATAGAGGGATAGGGAATATTCCATGAATGAATTTTCAATTAGTATAGACATACAATTGTAAGGAGTAAGCACACACATAATATATAAAATGACTAGTACAAATTGAATAATTAAAGAAGTAGTAAATAGATTCTAAGTCCTTTTCATTGATTTGTAAGAAATTAAGTACAAAATGAGAGGCATCAGATACACTTTGGCCTAATTACAAAAATGGCTATTTCTTCTTGAGTCCTAAGTGGAGTTAGGCTGAGGTCTCCTTTCCTTTCCCTCCCTTCTTCTCCTGCTCTTTCTCTTTCTTCTTCTTCTTTTGCTGGGTCACCTCTGTTGCCTCCTCTGCCTCTACGTCCACCACGTTGTCTGGAGGGGGTTGCTCTTATTCTTTGTCTTTGGTGGGGGCAGTAGAGGGAGTAGATGCAGGTTGGTTCAAGGAGGAAGGGGGAGCAGAGCTGGGATCTGCTAAGGGCTGTGGAGGAGTGGGAGCCAAACGCAAGGCAGGAGGGTAGTATATCCTATTAGGAGCCCTGAGCTTTGATTTGGTGCTAACCCAAACAGCACTTAGGGCTTAGCCCTACACCTCCGTGTAGAAGGCTTGAGCGACATTCCTGAGTTGGGCAGTAAGGCTTTCAGATGCCTTAGTCATGCTCACGTCCTAGGTTACCTGCTTGGCCTGGGACATCTCTGCCTCCTTAGCCTCTAGCTGCTTCTTGGTTTGCTTTAACTCCACCACAGTGACTGCCATTTTATTCTCAGCTTTTCTCTGAGCCTCCAAGGCATCAGCTACCTATTTCTCATAGCCCTTGAGGGTGGACTCAGCATTCCTGTGAGCATTCTTCACCTCGGTTAACTAGGCAAGAGTCTACTTGAGCTTCTTGTTTGCATCTACGTGGGCCTTCTTAACAGCCTCTAACTTATTCTCAGCTTTTCTTACCAAGTCTAAAGAGTGGCCTACCCACTCTTTGGCCATAAAGGCAGCTTAGAAAGACTATAAAAAAAAAAAAAAGAGAACATAAGTGTTAGGTTAAACTTCTACAAGTTAATGTTGTAAATTAAGGAAAGTGGTCACGTACCTTGGCTAAGTTCTGTTTTAAGGCTAGGAAGACTTCACACTTCCTAAATGACCTCAGCTCGACCATATCCTCTAGTAAGCATAGAGTCTTATCCAGGCATTCCTGAGCTTCCCTTTTGGGGATCCCTTAAGTTAGCATCATCCAGCACGAGTTGCCAGAATTGAGGGTGAAGAGGGGCCTCCAGATGGAAGAGTTGCCATAACCGAGTCACTACTAGCATGGCTGGGGAGGAACCCCCAGCATAGGCAGTAAGTAGGGTGAGCAAGTCGAGAGTTTTTTCTTTAAATCCCATGCCTTCTTGGATGTTTGTGGCCTCTTGGTTAGCGCTGACTTGTGCGAGTTTAGACATTTGCGTGAGGTGCTGGGAGTGTTTTCGGGGTTTTAGACCTCGAAGCCCTTATTAGTGACTTCCTGGTAGGCAGGCTCGGGTGTGGGCTCCTTGGCTTCGTCGTCTAATGGGATGGGTGGTTCTTGGGAGTAGAGGCCTGATAGCTAAGGGGGCTAGAAGTTGGGTGTCCTGAGTTCCTTCCGGAGGAGGTTCGGATAGTAGGAATCTTGGGATGGCTACGTCAATTAAAGCCAAATGAAGGTCCCTAGCTTTAATAATGTTCTTCAGTTTTTGAAAACGTTTGGTGGAGGGCTTGTATCCAAGAATGACGTGAGCTGCTCGAAGTTGGTTGTCCCTGTGTAGGAAGATCTCTCCGCCCTGAAAATCCGATTCAAGTCCTTGAGATTCACCAAGTGCTTGGGTAGGGCGGTATGGTATTCATCTTCCAAGTAAAATAAGAGGGGTTATGAGTAAAAAAAAATAAAGAAGGAAGACAGAAAACTTTCATAATAATAAAGCCAAGTAAAATACTATGTGTGACTCCGATCCTCGAGAACCCTACCTGGTTCCCCTTCCTGGGTGGGACAATGCATTCCATCGTGCCAGTCTCCCAAGATGATGAGGAAGTTCTTGTCCATACCTTTGCTTGAGTCAGGTAGGCAAGAGATTAATCTAATGGTGGTGACTCTACACTTGATGTAGTATTTGGTCTTTTCCCTTTTTTGGAAGTTTTATACCCAGTTTACGTCGTGCCTTGTAAGGTTGGTCCCCATTTTCCTATTTAGCATATCTACACACCCAAGGACCCTAAAGATGTTTAGGGAGCATTGGGTGAGGGTCAGCCTATAGTTTATTAGATAATCCCTAATAACTCTTCCCATGGGAAGTTCAATTCCGCCTTCAATGAAGGCAATCATAGGAATAACTATGGATTCGGGGGGTCTATTCAAGACTAGCCACTCACCATATTCACAGTACTGGATTTCAACACTGTTAGGAATCCTATATTGTGCCCTAAAGACTGCCCTAGCCTCGGGAGTGTCCACTAACTTAGCTTATCTACCCATGGAGTTTTATGGTGTGAAATATTAAGCTTATGTAAAAATAGAAACAAGAGAATCAACACACCTATGAGTAACAAGAAAAATGCTCCTCGGGAGGTTGCTTCAACTCAAATCGCTAGAATGTGAAAATGAGCCTCAGCCAGCCCCAATTTCTCCTTTTATAGAAGTAAAAAATGGGCGAATTTCTTGCCCGTAAATGAGGGGAGATAGGAACCGTTGGATCCTGATCAAGCCATAAAACGTGGGGGACATGTAGCCGCTTGACACCATAAATGTGAAATCGTGGATCCCAAAGCGTTAGGAGCATATTGGAGACAGGTGAAAGGATGTTAACATGTGGGAACAAATAAGGCACGTGCATAGTTTACCTATGTCATTAAAACTTTGCTTTTGTCTCAGAGAAAATAGCAAACGTTTTAGGGGGTTGTTGTGGGTGCCCAAGTACCGAGAATGGATATGAAGAGTTGCAATATAATTGTGGGGATGTCATGGTCCAAGGACCCGAGGAGGAAAGCTGCCCAAGGAGAGGAAGAGATGAGTCAAAGTACTCTGAGGCATTCTAAGTGGGAACAAGAATCTGAAGAGAGAGAATCAGCTGTCATTGGGAAAATTTCTAGTTTAGAGTAGCCTGTTGCCTCGGTATTAAATGGTGGGCAATGGCTTTATCAGCTGCATTGATGAGGAAGTGACCTGAACAGTATAAGTCACAACTAAGAAGACTCCTTCCACCACCTTCTTCAGATGTAAAAAGCGACAAGTGTCATGAAAGGATGGATGTTAGGTGAGGATGGATGGTTGAGATATGATAAAGGGAGGAGTATATAAGAAAAGAAAGGTTCACAGAGAGATGGATCTTGACACAAGTATCAAGAGACAAAGAAGAAACAAGAACACTTAGAGAAAATAGAGTGAACAGTAATAATTCCTATGTAATTGTGGCCTGCTCGAATAAGCTTGGAAGGATAAATTGGTTCACCTATCTATTATGATCGGCCTTTTCTTCCTTGTTTTTGTCCTCGGGCGAAGCCCCTCTTTGGTTATCTGGTTCCCTCTCTCACAAATTCTTTGTTTTGGGCCACGGTTGAATTGATCCAGCCACTCTTCTAAGTAGGCCTGGGCCGCCAGATCTTTTGGTCCTTACATTATCAATCTATTTGTTTATTATTTTAAAATGCAGTAATTATTAATTAACCCAAAAAATTCCATAATTCGATTTACAAAAAAAATATTATTACTATACATTCTAAAGTATGCATGTTGAAATCTCTTTTTAAAATCAAGGGTGAAAATCCTTAATGGTCTAAAAAAAAAAAAAAAAAAACAAAAAGTAAATTGCAAGCACCTTATGCTATTAGCACTTCCTAAGTCCAACATCTTTTTTCTTTTTTCTTTTCTCTTTTTTTTCAAATAACTAGAGATGATAGCAAATCAAGTGCCAAAGGAAAAATATAATAAAATTGTACAATAGAAATACAACATCACATTTCGAGATACACATTCAAAACTACATTAGAGATTCCTGGTTGACTGGAAACTATCTATATCAATAGTGTTTTTCTTTTTTGCTAAGATAGTTCAATAGAATTAGAATTTACCATTAAATTAAAATTTATTCTAGATTTTCCACCTAATCAATTTCATAATGTCTTCCTTTATTTTACCTCAATAAGAAACTTTGAAAGTGTATTATCCTACATATATTGTAATTATGGTAGTAAGTACTTTATAAGAGCACAATGTTTATCAAATTTGTTTTTTTAACATGTATTTGAATGTTTCATAATATATATTCATATTACCAAGCCATTATTGCAAGTGCATTATTCTTCTTCATTTGCTTCTTCTTCAATGAATAATTCCTTTTATTCGTTTTATTCTCATACAATCATTTGAAGCAAAGCTCACATGTTAAAAACATATCATGACTATGCTAATGCAATTGAGGGACTTTAGTAGTAAGATCTTTAGAAAAATGTAGTAAAATTTTCTAATATAGTGCAGTGACCCTTTTTCGTTATGTTGATATCTTTCAAGCTAATCCACAGCAAGATTGAGCAAATGAAGAATTCAGAGAACAAATCTTTTGTGAGTAGACCTTAGCTAAAAGTTCCTATTTCGTATTAGTTTGTACATCCATGAAATAAATTTGTTATCATGCACAATGCAGATGAAGAGAGAAGACATTCTATCAAGGTTTTTGCAAGTGACAAAAACTGATCCAACATACTTAATAGATATAATTCTTAACTTCATCATAGTTGGAAAAGACACAACAACAACCACAATTGCTTGGTTTATTTACATGGTCTGCAAGCATCCTGCTGTGCAGTTAAAAATTGCAAAAGTGAAGGAAGCTACTAACATGAAAGAGATCACAAACTATGCTGTGTTTGCAGCTAGTATTAGTGAAGAAGCTCTAGAAAAGATGCAATATCTCCATGTAGCGATCACTAAAATTCTCAGACTCTATCCTGTAGTTCCTGTGGTAAGGAAATCTGACTATGTTTACTGTCAGCATTTCATAGCTGCATATGAAATACTGCATGTCTTTTCTTCATTATTTCCTCTTTAAGACCAACACATGCCATGTGCGTGGTTCTAGAGTAATGTTTCACCAAAATTTTTCAATATCTAGAACCAAATTATTCTTCCTTTTACTACAAAGTAACACTACATATTCATGATTCTCCCAAATGTAAGTCTACACCTTAAATTTCTTTGCTTATAGCATGCAAAGATATGCTTTTTTGATGATACTCTACCAGAAGGATACAGTGTGAACAAAGGAGATATGGTGGCTTACCAACCTTATGCAATGGGTAGGATGAAATTCATATGGGTAATATTGCAATATGAGCTATCTATTGATCTATATTGATGGTTTTGTGCCTACTAGCTAGGCAAATAATAGTGCCTATTGCTAACGCAAAATAACATCAATTAGAATATACTAGTCGCTAACCCGTGCGATGCACGGAAAAGTTTTTAGTAACTATAAGATTTTAGCAAATCAAATGCTTTAAAATTTGAAAATCTTATAGAACTTACATTAGCACTCATCAATTTGTTTACAAAGTCAATGCTAAATAGATCTACAAATTGCATTCTCATATCCTTTGTCATTTGCAAAGTGACAGGACTCCTTTCATTATGGTTTGCATCCTTCTATCCTTCAAAGGCTTTAAAAAGTGCCATGTGGTCACTGCATAAGAATGTGTATAAGGTTATACAAAATTCTGTCATTATAATCAACATCCTAAAACTAACATCCAATCCAAAAATGTGTAACCAATGTTACACATCACTTAGTGTAAGTAAAGCCAATAAAAATTACCAAAAAAGGAAAACCATTTTGCTGGAAACATCACAATGACCAATAAATTAGATAGAAATATAAAATTAAACAAACTCATTTCCAACATGTATCTATGAAAACTCAAAAATATATAACAAATTTTCTTCTATCTTCATTTAATAAAGAAAAATGATAAGAAACTGTTATTCTAACTTTTATAAATTGCACTTATATCTATCACTTTCATCGAACTATTTGATTAACAGGAATACAAACAACACTTAGTGTAAGTAAAGCTAATGAAAGTCACCAAAAAGGGAAAACCATCTTGCTCACAGAGACCAATAAATTAGACAGAAATATAAAATTAAACAAACTCATATACAAACACGTATCTATGAAAAACTAAAAAATATATATAACAAATTTTCTTCTATCTTCATTTAATAAAGACAAATGATAACAAAATGTTATTCTGACTTTCATAAATTGCACTTATATCCTTTTCTATAAGCAAGCAAAAAAATACATAGCTCAAGTTGTAATAACAAAATTGGAAAATTCTTAATGGAAGAAGGTAAGCTATCTATGAATTCAGCTATAGATATAATAGGCATATGAAAGCAACAATAACACCAATCAATCAATTATCCAACCTAGCACACACTATTTAGGTAGCTTCCCTAGTGAATTAGGCTACAATGAATTGCACAAATTGGCCTTGATACCAACTGTGCTTTCAGTGTTAGATGCTCAGGCCTTTTTGAGAAATTACACTGCCTCTTTTAGGTTATTTTGATGTAAATCTTTTTTTATATATAAATAATTACAATAGGATTTTATATATATATATATATATATTATTTATGTACATAGACAAATAGTTAACCCTATACTAAAAAAAAATTCAGAAATTTAGTACATAGGCAAACGAATACCATACCTTTAACCTTGATTCGAATGGAGGAAAAGACTGAAGAGAAAGGCAATAAAAAAGTAGAAATTAATCAGGAATATTAAATCTAAATAAAAGTGAATGGAAGAACAAAAATTAAGAATGAAATCTGCTTTAAAACAGCAAACGAATGTACAAAGAATTAAATCTGTTGCTGTTTGGTATTCATTGAAAGCTCCTAATTAAATTTGTTTACAGTTACAGATTTCTAAACAAATTTGATCACCAAAGCTTATCTACAAAAATAAATGAAAAAAAAAACACTAATTTCTAATCAAAACATTAACATTCAAACTCTCTCATGTTTCTAACCATATATTTGATGTGTGTTTAGAAGAGAGCATACCCAAACAACCTTCAAGGATCCTTTGTTGTTTCTTGAAATAATTAGATATCCAGTTTCTTTTTCCTACAATTAAATGCATAAGATGAATGAATGCATCAGAAATCATCAAATTTTGATTTTTTGCTTTCCAAAAGACTTAACATCATGTATGTCAAAGAATAAGCTTAACATCTGCTAGAATAGCTTAAAAAGAATAATTGCTGGAGTTTCACTACAATTCTACTATAAAACAAAACAACAGCTACAACCCAACTGAGAACATAAAATTTCTTCCTACATTTTACAATCAGA
Source organism: Quercus lobata (assembly GCF_001633185.2). Classification (NCBI taxonomy): domain Eukaryota; kingdom Viridiplantae; phylum Streptophyta; class Magnoliopsida; order Fagales; family Fagaceae; genus Quercus; species Quercus lobata. Next base: position 47,758,882 of record NC_044911.1, on the reverse strand, counting down.
GACAGACCAAAACAAAAAAGACATGAACCTGTAGAATTTCTTCCTTTGTGTCAGATTTTGAAGGCTGGGAGGCTCTTCAATACTATCTACACTTTCTTACAAAACCTGTAGAAGTTGCGTTACTAAAGAAGTCATTTTTTAAATGTAAAAGCAAAATTCATGATTATTTAATAGATGTTCGAACGTAAATTATAACCATAGCTAGATCAGAATGACCAAATATAACATTATTATGAATATTGATCATAATTCAGGTGTGTGTATATATATATATATATATATATATATATTTTTTTTTTGAAAACTCATAAATTCAGGTATATAATTACAAGTTTCGAAACATATACAGGCTACAGCAAACCTCTATCAAGTAAAAAAAAGTTTTACCTGTGAATGAGATAGAAAAGAAAAAAAACTGATGAAAGTTGTGAGCATTAGAGCACCATGACCAAATCCATGATAATAAAAGGAAATTAATTATGAGATACAAACCTCCATTGACAACGAAATTGAGAAAGTGGAAAACCTTCTGCGTGGTCCATCTATATTCTGGTACTCTCAATTGTATCCGAATTAATTGAACCTTAAACCACATAATAATAATAATAATAATTAATTTTACGTAATTACCAAATTCCAATTGAAAATTAAATATTCTTCTTAAATAAATAATAAAAACCTAAGCGGCGAAATTTAAAATTAAAAAAAAAAAAAGGTACCAGAGCTACGAAGTAGACGATGCCGAAGAGAGCAGCGAGGATGTGATAAAAACGAATTTCAATTCTATGAGTGTTTCCCTGACTTCAACAAAAAAGAATAGAGAGAAAAAGGGGATAGGAATTGAAATCCCTAAATTGACAAAATAAAAAAACTAATTAAAGAAGAAATCCTTAAATTGACAGAAAAACCTAATTAAAGAGAATAGGAAAAGAGATTATTCATAGATTAATTGAGAGATACCGAGATAGAATGCGCTGATATGGAGGTTGGGTCAAAGATTGAAAACGTTGGCTCCCATGGTCATGCCCTTGCAAGCTTTCTGCAAAATAGCTTGGATCTGTGTGTGTTTGAGAGAGTGAAGATGTTCTGCGTTTGGTGAGTAATGTTTAAAGGAGAGGTTCTGGGTTTGGTTTTGTTGAAAGGAGAGGTTCTGCCGTTCTGCCCTTGCACTGTTGCTCTAGGTTTTGCCGTTTTGTGTTGTTGCTCTAGGTTTTGCCGTTTTGTGTTTGGTTTCAGAATTATATCGGGAAAACTATTTGGATTGAGAAAGGAGGGTATATATATTATATATTTAATTAAAAGAAATAAATCAGATTTAAAAATTAGAAAAAAAATGCTGACGTGGAAAATTGTGGGAGCGGCAGAGGCTTCGGTTTTATATATATATATAGATTAGATCATTTTATTAAATAGCGGTTAGTTTTGAACTTAACTTTCATCCAACGAAATTGATTCTTGGAACACATCATGTTTTTACTACAAAGAGACCAGCAAAAAGAAGTAGATTACCTAGATATAATTACAAATAATCAAAAAATTTGCAAGCATTGGAGAGCTTAAAGGGAAGAAGATATCAAATAATTTGATGCTTAAAAAAATTTATCGACACATCACAATCCTTAAAAGTAGCAGAAACATTGAATCAAAGAACACTAAGAAAAGTGTCAAGTAGAGTCAATATTAAAATCACAATTACTTGTAATTATTTGAATAAACAATTACTTTGAATTATTATCCAAAAGATTGAGTGACTAAAAGGGTAGTACCATTACAAAGTCCATTACTTTGGTTTAAATTTCGAAGTAACATTATTGGCAGACCTACATTCAATCTGAGTTTAAAAAATCTTATCAGATTAATATGGAATTGAAGTATTCTAAACATTTATAATCTTTGAAGTAGACTGAAATGTAAAGGTTAAAAGCGGTAATTTTATTTTCAAAAAAAAAAAACCAAAGAAAACTTAATGTTGCAGAGGACTACCCCAAATACATCAATTGACAAAAATGTAATCCAATGAATGAATCTAATGATACTGATATTGAGATAGAAAAGAGAAGAAGTCAAATGGATAAGAATGATAGTTAGGCTGTCCTAACCTGCCAGCTTTATCCAGTAATGTTTCTTAAAAACACCTGGTGAATGTTATAAATCTGTCTAAATAGAGGTAACTTAAACAACAAATACATAATGGATAGAATCTTGACAGAGAACTACAGCAAATCTAAAATTACCAAACTTTCAGATTTTAAACTATCCAAGTATTTTCACTATACTCTTTAAAATTTTAGATTTTAAACAGTTTAAAACAAAAATATATGCATATTGGAGATTTAATATGATAATTCGTAAAGGAAAAGCAGTGGTGAGAAGTTTCAGAAAAAAAGACTATTTGAAGAAAAAAAAAAAAAGAGTATGTTGACCTTTTAAAAATAATGTTGTAGAGAAGAGATGAGGCAGAGTAGCAGATCATATGGCAGTTGCAGTAACTTAACAGTACATTTAGTTTACTCTTCTAAAAAAATAAAAAAAGATTTAACAATACAATGAAATACATAAAAATTCATAAGGTAAGGTAGTATATCCATTTGTTTGTCTTGCTTGTAAGGGTATGTTATTTGTAAAATAGATTGAAATACATTAGACTTCAGATTTTTTTTTTTTTCTTCTTTGATGCAATTTGCTTAGTACACTTTGACATTTTTGAAGCATTTGGAGCGGCATTCTTTTATCGCCAATTCTTCCATCTTCAGTAGATATAGGAGCAGTTAATTGAGGTCTTTCAACAGATGTTTGTCCTATTTCTATTTTTTGACTGGCTATGTACTTGTCCTTCCTTGATTTTCTTACAATTTCCTCCATTGTGTCCTACTATAATTTGCATTTTTATTAAATGGTGTCTCAAAAAGCTTTCATGTACATAACCTAACCATAAAATCACAATGAAAGTTGTCAACCACCTACCAATCAAAAAATCTGCTTAGTACCCTTTTGACGTTTTTGAAGCATTTGGAGCGGCATTCTTTTATTGCCAATTCTTCCATCTTCAGTAGATATAAGAGCAGTTAATTAAGGTCTTTCAACAGATGTTTGTCCTATTTCTATTTTTTGACTGGCTATGTACTTGTCCTTCCTTGATTTTCTTATAATTTCCTCCATTGTGTCCTACTATAATTTGCATTTTTATTAAATGGTGTCTCAGAAAGCTTTCATGTACACAACCTAACCATAAAATCACAATGAAAGTTGTCAACCACCTACCAATCAAAAAAATCTCATATTATACTTCTGAAAATATCTAAGACTTTCTCTGCAACCAAAACACAACAATAAAAAAGGGGAAAAGAAAGGAAAGAAAACATGTTGAAATAAAGAAATGGAACCTTATTGGAAGCAAATTGAAATCTGAAAAACGAACAAACAATTTAACTGATTCTTAGGAGCAGATTTTAGTCTTATAATCCAAATTGACTTTTGAAATCAACAATACTTGAACTAAAAGCAATTTGAAAATAAAAGAATTAGTAAAACTAAATAAAAATTAAAATGATTCATAATTATATGATGCAATTTTGTCGGAAAGGGAGGAAAATAGTGACCTTGAAGGAGTCAGTGCTTTGGGCTAATAGCATCACTGGGGAAGAGAATAAAAAAGGCCAACAAAACATCACTTAAGAATTTTATCAAACAAGTTGTGTACATGTAAAAGAAACAACACTTAATGAATCATTGTAAAATTCAAATGTAACAAAAAAATTCCTAAACACGTAGGTATTAGTACTTCCAAATTTGCAATTTGAGCCCATGTCTAACCAAAGTTGCTTGGACAATATTCAAGTGCGTATGAATTAACTTTAGATTAAATTCTCATTCTAAACATATTGGGCATAAATCAGCAACTTCAATTTGAGAAGAACAAATTCCAAACCAAATGAAAATTGAAACTCTAATAGATGATAGGAATAAAGTTGAGAATAATGAGTTAGGAGAGCAATAAATTGGATTACTTGAGGAAACAAAGTCTTGAAAGAAATGAGAGGTACACATCAGAATTTGTGCTGGACCTGGGAGAACAACTTCTTGCAAGGTTTCGTGAGAAGAGACCTCTGTTTCCTAAAAAGTGAAAGACAAAAAAGAAAGAAATATATGAAATAAAGAAAACACATAAAACAAATTGGAAGCAGAAAATAAAATGAAAATAAAAAACAATTTGTAGTTTTGGTTTTCAAATGGTTCTAGGTTTTTATGCTTTGAAGTTGTGTCCCCAAAATCAAACACAACAATTAATAACAAAAAATAGAGATTAAAAAAAAATAGTAAGCATGTCAAATTACCATTTAAATTAGGGGGAAAAATGGTGGGAGAAAGAAGAGGTGCCTATCAGAGAGACTGAACATCACTAAAATGTGAAAAATATGATTGAAATGTTTCCTTAATGCACCAAACAAAAAGTGACAATGTTTCGGTGTTTTTAAATGTAAATACAAAATCAACCACTTGTTAACAAAAGTATAAATTAAGAACCGGAAAAATAAAGGGGAAAATTCGTAAAAACTTACCTTTAATTTTGGTACTCATTCTAATGCATTTCATACCTCAATCACTTTGATCAGTGAATGTCGTAGCCTTTATCGACAACTGCAATAAAAACTTATTATTTTTATTTTTTATTATTAAAAAAAAAAGCACTCAAATAACTTTACAAAAATGAACAAAGAGAACATAGGAAACCAAAATATATGGAAGAGGTAATGAAATATATATCAATTATAAAAAAATAAAAAATTTTAAAAAAAACATAAATGAAATGCCATGTATGTAGGTAGATACCCAAAACAAATACAACCCAAATAAGCAAAACAAAACCTATTCTAATCCAAATTCCTTAGTCAAAATCCAATATAATCAAAATACCACAAAAACCAAAGAACCAAACGAAAAGGTACAATTGTTTGGCGGGCATACGGCCTCATTATTTTGATTTGCACTGAAACGATTATTATTCTCAACTTTATCCCACTCTCTATCCCAATCTTTTTTCTTTTGATTTGTACCGAAATGATTATCCCTCTTACGAACTCTATCTCATGAATTGGGTTTGCATATTAGAGAGTGGCAGCGAGAAGAAAGACGGATGAGAGAGGGGATAGGTTATGTGCAGTGTATGAGTAAAATATTAAAAAAAATCTAAATCTAAACCAATCCAACCAAGAAATTAAAACCTAAGTAATATTCAATTCCCAGATTTCAAAATGAAAAGGAAAAAAAAAATAATAATAACTTTACTGGTTATGGGTACACGGCCTGTCTCTCTGATGGTGGCAGATTTTTCTCTCTCCCCAATCCCCACTTCGTGCCTTCTCTATTTTCTGTTTTGCCTAGGTTTTGGGTCTGTAAAATCATTTTTTGGAACTTTTTTATTTCATCGCCTCTCTCTTTCTCTGCTTCTATCTCCATATCCTCATCACCTCTCTCTATTTCTATCTTGGTGTACATCTAATTTTAACCGGTTAACTTTTTATTTTTTATTATTATATATAATGAGAGGCTTTTAAACCGGTCAATTTTTTTTATTTATAATGAGTGGCTTTTAAACGGTGTTGTAGCATTACCAAAAAATGTAATTTATCGCTTTTTAACTTAAACGTGGCTGGATTTTAGATGGACAATTTTCCTATATGGCAACACCTCCTTAATTGCGGGAAAAGGATTCTGCTATTATATAGTACATGATATATACATTGATTGATTGATTGATTTGTATAGCTTAACATATTTCTCATATTATAATCAGCATTACTATTATTCACATAAGATATTAAAATAGTGAAAAAAAAAAAAAAAACTTTTCTCTATATTTGGAGTAGTTCACAATTCTCTCCACGTCTTTAAAATCAACAAATTTTCTCTTCTATATTTGAAAAATGAGCAACCCCTAATCCGTTACTTTTCAACAAAACTTAACGAAATCAAAATGATTAAAAATGCAATTAAAGAAATAACAATGCAATCATTAAACTTTTGATCTTTCTTGTGGTATACAACTAATAATTTTTTGGAAATATTCTATTAGATTTGACTAAGAAAGCAACAGATTAGAAGTATTTGTTCATTTCTCAAATATAAACAGTGAAATTATTTGGTTTTAAAAATAAGGAGGAAATTGTGAACTAGTAAGAAAAATACTTGTTCCCCAAGATTCTAGCCTTTTGCCCCTATTGGGCAAAATATTTGGCATTATACCCCTGTTTCCAAACTATATAAGAGCGTGCCCTTGTTTCGATACACAATGACCCTAAAATCAAGTTACTTAAAGTACTTGATTATTACAAAGTCGAGTTCTAGGCAAGTTCTTGCCACGCTGGTAATCCAGCATGGCTTTTGGGCAATAAAATATTCCCGCGTAACTGTTTAGAACTTGGCAATAGGGAAACTGAGTTACTCTAGAACTCGATTACTCTGAAATCGAGTTACTAACAGGACTATATATCACCTGTTTGCACATGAACTGAACTCGAGGAGTGGAAAATCGAGTTATTAAAATATACTCGGCTCTAGTATAATCGAGTTGTTTTGCTATTTACTACACACCTACACAGATCAGCTTCTCATGCAACATTACATCTCCTCATCATTTTCAGATCAGCTTCTCCTTATTTTCAGAATTTTCTGCCAGAAGTTGGTGTTATCTCTTTATAATCTTAGGTGAGAAACTCATTTTCTTCTTTAAAATACATAGAGAATTTTATTGTGCAAGTAAAAGTAGTTGTAGATATTATAAAAGTTTATCAACCATAATGTATGTTTTTGTTAGAGAAGAATTTTTATTTGATAGGTTGTATTACTTGTGCTTTGGTATTTTCTTGAATGAGTGTTATGTGAGTACATTCGGGTTATATTAGTTGTTTAGTGCTACAAGAAATGTACAATAATCTATAGAAACGGTGATGAGTGTTATGTGTGTACGTTGGGTTATATTGGGTCTTTGCTGGTGTAAATTTCATTGACAAAAATGAAAATCTTTAGATTTGCTAAAACTAATGAACAGTTAATCTTTAGATTTGTAGAAGTTGAATGTACATACTCATCATTAGTAAAATATTAACAACAACATTTTTTATTGCACACAATGTGTAGACATTAACAACAATGTCTAATATTTATGGTCAAATGTGAGTGTTAGTATTTCATTTTTAGCATGTAATAGTACACAAATTTATGAATGTCTTTGTCGTGTACCATCTTATGCAGCATTATATTATTTACCAACAGTTGATGCACACTATTAACTTGATCAATTGATGTTATTGTATTCAACGTCAATGTCTGGTTCTAGCAACCCACAACTCTATAGGCCTCACAATGTGTTCACTGTTATAGGTCGTTGCTGGGTGTTGGAAGATGAGTTCAGCTATCCAATCAATCTAAATCTGCGAAATAGTGCTTACGTTCACAATACCATGAGACAGGAATGAGCTTGGTTATTTCATGAACATCAAATGTTTTATGATGAGTTGGTTGGTTATAAGTTGCCAGTGCCTCGGCGACTCGCATCATAGATGCCGAGAGACACAATCGATGAATTTCGTAAAGCATTGAACCACATAAGAGAAGAAAATAATCAAATGAAGATACGTCTTAATCGATATACGACCCAAGTTGAGATTCGAGAGTCAGTGGAGGGATGGTAGTATGAACACACACAATTCATTCAATCACTTCTTACTGATCCCATTTATCAGTTAGATGTGGAGATGTCAGATGAAGAGTAATCGTGTCGTGGTATAATTAGACTTTGTTGGAGTACTATTTTCCTTAACTATGTTTTTTGGACTCGTTCACACGGAACTCCCACTTCCGTTGCAGTCCAGCATAGTATTCCTTCTCATTGAAATCTCTCTCCCTCATATAGTTATCTGGAAAACGAGGTAGCATCCAATTATACGTTGACATTAGAAATTGTGACTTTGTTGGAGAACTATTTTCCTTAACTATGTTTTAGATGTGTCACTGTTATTGCATTTGTACTATGTAAACCTTATTATTGATTGTGAAGAGCATGCACGTTATTTGTAAGCTTGATTATTTCCATATAACGCCTAAAAGTTAAATATTCCCACACTTACATGTTTTTCAATAAGCACCTACGACATAACACAGAAAACTTAAAATAACTTACACAATGCCACCAATATGCATGCATTGCATATTGAACACAAATGCTACTAACATTATTAACTTAACCCTAGACATAACACACACACCACATAGGCATTCACTCAGATAGGTAATCCTCGTAATTGAGGACATTGTTACGTTCCGCCGGAGGAAATTGCTTGTTCGTTGCGGTGGCCAGCTTTTCTGCTAGTTGCAGCATGTGATACTTGGACCTACGGAGTATCATAAGATTGTTCTTTTATTTATTTTTTATTTTATTTTATTTTATGTATGTTAGCCACTACACACTTATATTGGTGCATGTTTCGCCATGGCAGTGTGAGTGGGATTTGGTCAACAAGAGGCACTCTAAGTCGCACGAGATTATCGTGCAAAGCGTTGGACTCGTTCACGTGAAAGTCCCACTCCCACCGCAGTCTAGCATAGTATTCCCTCTCTTCGAAATCTCTCTCCCTCCTATAGTTATTTGGAAAATGAGGTAGTATCCAATTGCACATTGACATTGGAAAATGTGACTTCAAATCGGTATGTGTAGATGTTTTGCAAGGGTAGATGTAAATGGGATTTCGGTATGTGCAGATGTTTTACAAGGGTATATGTAAATGGGACTTTATATAGGAGTTTTGCAAGGGCAAGTATTCACATGGATGTGACTATATGTAAGGGTAAGTATTCACGTGAATAAAGATTATATGACTTGACAGTGTATTGTTCAGTGGTGAAGTGTTGAGGAGCACATGCAAAACTGTGAACATGACTTGGCTATACAGTGGTGTCTGTTGGTGCATGTGGTTCGCTGAGGTAGCTATTTGATATAGCTATAGTTTGTGCTGCAGTAGCGGGCTGGTGATGTGTACTGCAAAAGTAGTTGCGTATTTATTCACGTGAAGACTATTCAGCATTCCTATACTTTTCTGACATGACTTGACGAGACAGTGTCGAGCTGTGTTAAATGTATCATAAACTTTTCAGGGATGCTTTGCATCCTTGAAAATGATGCATTGCAAAAGGATGCATATCTGTGTATTGACGTGCGTGTAAGTGGTATGACTGGACAAGGTTCAACAGTAAGAAGCTATTGAGTAGCATATGCAGCATTGCGAATATTAGTGTAGTAATGGTGGGCAGCTCACCCTCAAAATTAACGCATACACTTTTCAGGGATGCTCTGTGTTTTCACATGAGTGTGGATGGGTACTTGTGGTCAGGGTTTAACAGTGCGAAGCTGTTGAGCAACACATGCAGCACTGCGAACATCAGTGTAGTAATGGTGGACATCTCACCCTCAAAATTGACGCATACACTTTTCAGGGATGCTCTGTGTTCTCACATAAGTGTGGATGGGTACTTGTGGTCAGGGTTCAACAGTACTGAGCTATCCACTGTAGCTACACTCACTGCTCCCTATGGTGGTATTTGGCAAGTGGGACTGAAGAAAGCCGATAACAACATTTGGTTTTGTAATGGTTGGTAGGATTTCGTTGAATACCATTCTATTTGTTATGGTTATTTTTTAGTCTTTAGATATGAAGGAAATTCAAGCTTCCATGTTCTTATATTTGATAAGATTGCAACAGAGATTCAATATCCACCCAGCAAGAACTGTAAATTGGAAGATCATCAGGTAGAAATAATAGACTTAGATGAAGATGATACGAACATATCTCCCTCAGATGATTTGCCCATAAAACATGAAGTCAGAGAAAAGTTTGTTCCAAACAGCTGAAAAGTTCAAGCCTAAAAATCTTTCTTTCATGGGTATCTCGTGGCCACATAATTTGGTGGGCCTTTATACATAATGTAATCATGATGTTCTCTTAAATATGGCCTTGAAACATATATGCTTTAATGCTTAGTTATTTCTCCTTTTTGTGTAGTATGTACTTGCTAAATTTTCTACTAGTATATTATTGGGAAGCAATTTGTCACACTTCAAAATACTGATGGAAAACAATGGCAAGTCTTGTACTATTACAACCATTATACATATTTAGCAATGAGATTCGGGAAGGGATGTGTTGCATTTTTGAAAGATAATAATTTAGAAGAAGGAGATGTCTATGTCTTTGAGAGACAAAATTGATGCATTAACTTTTCAGGGATGCTCTATGTATTCACGTGAGTGTGGATGGGTACTTGTGGTCAGGGTTTAATAGTGATGAGCTTTTGAGCAGCACATGCAGAACTGCGAACATTAGTGTAGCAATGGTGGACAGCTCACCCCTAAGTACTTGCTTAAACTTTTGAGGGATCCTTTACATCCTTGAAAATAGTGCATTGCCAAAGGTTGCATATCTGTGTATTCATGTGAGCGTGGATGATATGACTGGACAGGGTTCAACAGTGTCAATCTACGAAATTAGTGGGGTAGAAAGAAGATCATTATTGTGGTCATTTGTAACCTCATTTCATGGTCCAAGCATTACAATTTCAGTTATTAGGGCTTGTCATGTCAAGATAGGCTGGAAAAACAGTATACGAACAGGTTTTTTGATGTTCCCAATGTCACATCAAATGTGGGCAGTAGTTGCAACATTAGATGTAAATGGGACATTTGTGCATCCAATTGCACAATAGTGTATTCATGTGAGTATGGATGTGTGAAAAAATGCCGAGCTGTTAAGCAGCATGTGCGAAAATGCGAACATGACTTGGCTGAACAATGGCATCTATTGGTGCATGTGGTTCATTGAAGGGGTTTGATATGACTACAGTTGGTGCTACCACAACACGTTTGGTGACGTGTCTTCAAAGTTAGAACTTGGTCATCTTGAAACTTTGCTAACATTAATTGGGTCAAGTCTTTCACGCTGAAATTTCACTATATTAATTTATTAATTGTGTTTGGTCTTTCACAAAACATTAAACATCACGGTGTTTATTATCCTTGGTCATTTTCAAGGATGCTAGTCAAAACGGTCTTCCCATCATCCATGTCTACTGGATAGCAGTAATAGCACATCGTAAAGCCATCTTGAACCCTGAAATTGAGCTGTCAAAGAACGACATCTCATAAATATGTACATTAAAAGCATCACTTTGCTCTCAGAACCATCACTCTTACAAATTAAGTAGCCCTACAGCCCGAAACATTGAAATATCTCTTGTAATCGTAGCCAATTACTGTTACACGGCAGATTTTGAATACATATTTACTCGATTGTTCAATAAAACATCGTGCTTATATACGTTCGATATGACTACAGCTAAATCAAAGACTCGCCAGTTTGAAGTGAAGCCCAACTGGAAGTGACTTTTAAACATCACGGTGTTTGTTATCCTTGGTCATTTTCAAGGATGCTAGTGAAAACGTTCTTCCCATAAACTCACGTACACTGCCAGTTTCTATCTCACTTTCTATCTCTCACTCTTCTTCAAATTGAAGGCATTTAATTTAGCTCTACATCCTCCTTATTTTTCTTCAGATTGAAGACATTTACTGTCAGAGGCTCCAACAATTTTTTAGGTTCTATCTTTTCACATGGCTTATTATCGTGGTTGACTTCGAGATTTTAAATAGGAGGGTTTATGCTTGAACTGGCTGCTTTTTTGAGTTTTTTTTTTTTTTTTTTTTTTTTTTTGGAATTTACGGTATTTTATTAAGGGAATTAAGCTAGTTGTTTGAGAATTAAGACTGATTGGTTTTGCATCTATGTGTGTAGGTATTGGATAAGATTTGATTCAACAAGACTCTCTCTATTTATGTGTACAGGTACTTATATATTCTTCTTCTCTATTTTGGTCCAATAACTTAATATTTAATGTCATTTTAGATTGCTAACACTTTTTCTGGTTTTTGGGTTATAGATTTGGTGAACAATTTGGGTGCAATTGCGAGGTCTGGGACCAAGGAATTTATGGAGGCATTGCAGGCTGGAGCGAATGTGTGCATGATTGGAAAATTTGGTGTTAGGTTTTAAGGGAATTAAACTATTTGAAGTGGTAATTTACGCTACTTTTTTCTAATGTAATTTATGCTACTCTTTTTTAGAGGGTATTATGTAAACAAGTTTTTCCATGTAGGTTACGCTATTTTTATAAATGTAATTTATGCCACTTTTTTTAGAGGGTATTATTATATATTTGATGTATCATGTTAATAGTTACCCAATTAGAATCTCTCATGAAGTAGTTTTTATCTAAGAAATTGTTGTAAACTGATTTCTTTTGTAATCGATAATGCATTTGATGAGGTAGGTTCCTCTCAGTTATCATTTCAATGACTGTAGTTTTTCTTTAAATATGCATATGTTATCAGTGAGGTTACCTTATCCACATTCTAGTTGAAGGAAAAAAAGAAAGAAAATGATCATCTACATATTACTAAAAGCTGAAGCATAGCGTTTAATGCTACTGCTCTCACGTTGCGCCACATCAGCTGCCACGTCATTTTTTTTTAAAAAATATAATTTTTCCTAAAATTTTAAAATGGTTGTTACAATTTTCAGCCTTATAAATGCAGCCCACTACTTATTTATTTATTTCCACTATCACCCTATAATAAATTTGTATAATTAATCCAGCCCACCTCTTATTTATTTAGGTCCACTATCAAGCCCAACCCAAAGCCTTTTTAGTTTAGCTTAAAGGAAAAAAATTTAAATAAAAAACGTTGAAGCCTTCAGGGTTTTGTGTGAGCCTTTTCAGGTTAAAGGAAGGAAAAAAAAAAAAAGTTGAAGCTTTTAGGGTTTTGCGTGACCAAGTAGAAACGTGAGGAGATAAAGAGTTTGAAGATTGTAACATGGAGGGAAGCTTAAAGGGGGAAAAGAAGTTGAAGGCTTTAGGTATTGCATGAGAAAACAGAGAGTTTGAAAGCTACCCACCTTTCTGCTCTACCATTTCGCAGTAACAATTGCCTATCTGATTTCCTTCTTGTCTTTCATTACATATGGTATATAAATATTGACAAAACTTACCTGCTTCGATTGAGGTATCTTTACATCTCAATTCTTTTTTGCCCCATTATTTTGCTTCATGGTTTCTATTTCCCTTATTAGATTTTGTTATAATTCTATGTGATTCCAACTACTTAGTGTGACTCTGATTTCTTAACAGAGTGTTGTGGTGTATAACATGGATTGGGTTTTAAAATCAAAACAAATTGTTTTCCTGATGTTTAAATTTTCTATAGTAGTTTCTATTATGTTGTTGTACATGATTGTCTATTCATCAAGAATTACCTACAATTTTCCCAGCTTCTTACACCTGGTAGATTTTGGTGTGTGTATATATTCTCTACTTGTATGAATCTAATAGCATAACTGTGTTGCAAGGTCATTTTATAGATTCATGTTGTCTATGACATCAGTATATGTGGTTGAATCTAATTAGTTGATGCATTTTCACAAACAGCTCTTTGCAGTGCTTGTATCAATCATTGGCTTGGGTGCTTTTCTCTGGTGGGCTGGACAGGATATAGTTCAAGGCACTGTGAGGCTTCATCAATTTTCTGCTACTTCCTTTCTTGAAAATAGTTGGTTTCTTCAATTCGCTATTTATGAGTTGTACAAAGAATTTATATTATCTTCATAAAATTGTAACTCAAAATTGTTACTTAATTTTTTTCTTTCATAGTTCGTGAACCTGTAACTCATAACATTGGTTCATGTACTGAAGATTGTTTTTTACGTCTGTTGGTCGAGCTGTGTTCAAATTTATGATTAAGGCCTTAGCATGTTGAATGCATATGAGTTGTACGCATATGGGATTAATTAATTATGTGGCAATTGGCAAGTCATCACCCCTATTGAATAAACTAAGTTTACCCTGCTTAATTCATTAGGGGCTTCTATTCATTAGAGATCCTAAACAAATGGAGGATTGACTGTTTGTTCATCGGCTTCATTTGATTTGTTTTGTCTGGAAATGAATAGCATATGTATTAGTTAGATGATTAGGATTTGTAATTTCTATATAATAGTTGCAACATTGAATGGATGATCTAGCTGGATAAACAAGATGCAGTGCCGGTTAATTTTGTTTCTCTATGGATGATGACTAGCATGAACCAAATGTTTAATGCTCAAACCTTTCTTCCACCTCATGACTTCTTTGATTTATTTTCCTTTTTCTTTTCTTTTTTTTTTTTTTTTTTTTTTTTTTTTTTTTTTTTTTTTTTTTTTTTTTGGGTGGTATGTTTGCAGTGCCCAAACTGTGGAAATGATTTTCAAGTAAGAGTTGTCAAGACCTTTAATGATGTCAAACTAGCTTGTAGAGACTTGGTTTTGCACTATTGTTGATGACACTGCAATATGAGTTGTTTGACATAACAGTAATGTTATCCATTGCAGATCCTCCCTAAACGGTGATTTACAGTTTTGCCCCTTCTGTACTCAACCTTTCTTTGGTAAAGTTAAATATGAATTTCTTGAATTCCTAAAGTTAAGTACAAGTTGTGGCATTCTATGAATTTCCTAAATTCCTTTTATCATGATTGTATAACATGGATTGGGTTTTAGAATCAAAGCAAATTGTTTTTCTAGTGTTTCAATTTTTGCAGTAATTTTTCTGCATAATTTTTCTGCATATGTCTCCATCAAAGTCCCTCGAACGGTGCCTTGAGTAGTAAACTGTATGTCTTAGTCATTTTTAGCCTTGAGATGTATCCCAAATTATTTATTGAGTTATTTGGAAAATTCTTTGGATCTTTTGTGATATATTTTCCTAATGGCCATGTCCTAAACTATTGTAGGTGCGATATTTTCATCAAATTGAGATGTTTAAATTAATTGCAAACTTTTAAAAATCTATGCCCTTTATGTTTGCATTAATGGATCGAAGTGCGTTAGAGTTGGGGGAGCCCCTAATTCAGCTTCTACCTTTACACCTTCGTCTTCTGTACACACACACACACACAATATATATATAGATATATATATATGCCAAAATAAAATCTCTTAAAAACCAAATGAACACTGAACAGTCAAACATAATTTATAATTTATATATTCAAAAAAAAAAACCAAAAAAAAAAACAATTAAAAATAATTGCAAATAAATTCAACAATCACTCATCCATACAACAATCAAAACACTATAAATTACAAAACAAAACAACAACAAAATACACACCAAAAAATCATAAAAATACTCTCCACAGTCACAAAAATGAGCATGCAACATGAATTACCAACAGAATTACCAAAAATATCATGAATTACCAATGTTGAAAGACAATCGTCAAAATTTTTAGGCAACATCAAAATCAAGTACACAAATTTAAATTCAAATCTCATGTTTGTTACTTTGACATGAACTCCCCACTTTTTCTCTACTAATCACAATCAACCACATCCAAAATTGTGGCAAAAAAATATTGAAATCCTAAATTTATGAAATTTTTATTAACTTTTTACTATGAAGTAGTGTGCAATTTTAGAGTCATTGTTATATTTCTAAAAGAAAAAAAAAATATAGCAAATTTTCCAATATTGCAATTGTGATGATAACAATGTTGATGTGTAATTCTTAGTATATGATTATTGCCTTGTTCTGTCACCAGCTGATTTCTTTTAATGCATTAGTCTCTTAATACATGTTTTCGTTTTTCAAAAAAAACTACAAGCGATTCAATCGGCTAATCAAAAGTAAAAAAGTTCTTCACCACATCAATCTAACTAGACTACTCCAAAATCCTTTATTCCTTTGAAACAATGAAGAAAAAATCATTCATCAATGCTTTAGGGCTGCAAACAAACAAGCAGTATTTTGGGTCGAAGCTCACAAATATTTTCTACAAGATCAAACTAAAGCGGGAAAAGAATTCCTTATTCAAGCAAACATAGAAGGAGACAAAAATGCAAATCAAATGATGAAGACTTGTGGTCATCCTATTTATAATACTAATCTCTATCTTCAAAGGAATAGATCTTTTTTATTATTAATATTTTTTTAAAAAGACTTGCAAGAACTTAATTACAGTCCTCTAAACTTTTCAGCTAGCATGACTCCAACTTGAAATTTATAAAATCCTTTCTATCTAATTTTAAGTTAATTAAATTTTACTAACATGGGAAGATGGTCGATCAGCTCTGGACTGACTACAAGGAGAAGTATAGTTGTATCCTTTCCACATCTAATTCCAAGACCAATACTATCATCATGAATCCTACAATATATTGGTCATACATATATAATACAGCTTAAGTAGTAATACATTCAAAAAAAGTCAAACTAATTACACGATTATAAAAAAATTTATCATGTGCAACGTGCGGGCCTGTGACTAGTTCAATATAAAAGTCATCACACATTGTGAATATGGTCATATTATCATAAAATTAAAACCACATTTGTAGACCTTGAAGAGCACATATAATAATATACAAATACTTGAAAATCACATTACATAACTTTGTTGACACCTTATTTTGCAACCCGTATTTAACCTCATATGGAGGGTAAAAGGGTAATTTCACATTGGAAATATGCATCTTGATTCTGGTCATTAGATCCTTAATCTCATTTCACCAAAATGATCTTGATGTTGTAACGATCAAATCGACTGGTCATGAGCCCTAATCGGACCATTAGATTGAAAGTTATCATCAAATCAAGTTTTAATGGCTGAAATGCACTATTACAAATTGAGTCTGACTATATGTGATTATGAACAATTGATTTCAATTGATTATAAATATAATCAATTTGAGATCGATGATGTGTCATAATTTGATTGGTTAGGACTACATTTTATGGTAGAGTTGCATACACCTAATTAACTAGATAGTTAAACATTAATTATTCAATGAGTAATTTGTGCAATTATCTTTTAATTAGAGTAAATTTAGAGTCAATTAAGTCTGAAATGGGAGTGATTGGAGCCATTTAATGTTAATTGGAAGCTAATTTGGGGACCTATTAATGTTAATTGTGCTGAAACCATTTTCTAACAAATGACCTCTGCTTACCATTTCATTGATATCTTTCAGAATATTTTGAATCTGTGAATGAGGTTATTTTTGCCAGAAACTAGACATCCAGGGCTTCAATTTGAGCACAAGAATGAGACAATTCTGATCAGAATTGAGGCAGATATGATTTTTCAAAATTGGCTCTATAGGCTGTGACAGTAGCTACGGGAAAACCGAATTTTGGCTTGCTCCTCACTCCCACCAATCTTTCCATTTAATGCACCAGATTTCCCTAAAGGCTAAAATGAGGTCTAGGTTCATGATTCCTTGTCAACTCTCATTAAATGGCATTCCATTCATATTTCCTCCACCATTACTATATAAACCCCCCTCTCCTTCATTCCAAAGGACACAAAAAATCCCCCCCTCTTCTCTTCTCTTGAGTTCTAGTGAAGTTGAGTAGTCTTGTCATATCTTGGTCTTCCTGAGACTCAAGGTATTGAGTGAGACTCACTCTCCCTCTCCTAGCTCTTCTTTTCCTCCACCCTTAGGACCTCCATCAAGAATCCCCTCCTCCATTATATGGATCTTGCATGAAGGTATAATCTCATTCCCTAACTGTTTGTTTATATTGCCATAATGAGAATTTAAGATTAAAGCATGATAATTCCCTTAAATATATTTGAATGTTCTTCACATGTTCTTAGTTGTTCATCACATGTTCATGCATATCACTAGATTTAATCTTAAATCCACATCAAAAATATGAAAAACATGTTTGTTTAGTAATTCTTTCAAATCCTTGAATCTAGGTTTATCACTATCCACACACATTCACTAGAGTTCATTTTTTAATCCAAATGTCATGCTTAATAAATTGAATTAGGGTTTATCACATGCACACACATTAAATTCAACATACAAATTGATTGACATATTGGATAATGTGATATGAATGTTGGCCACCATAGTCTAGAAGACCGGTTTCACCGGGCAGGGTGGGTGCCTAACACCTTCCCATCTTGTAACATAGCCTCCGAGCTTAGATCAAGGGTTAGTAGATCAAATACTTATCCATGTAATTTTTGATTTTTAGATTGTAACTAGGAAATAAAGCCGTGTACTTTATCTTAGATTGTATCTAGGACCAAAGTCATGTAACTTTCCTATGATCAATGTAAATTCAATTTCAAATTAATAAAATGAGGAATTTTTCATTCATGGTTTTCTTATTTTTCCAATAATTAAATAAGTAGCGACTCCATTGTAAAACCCTTAATCTAAAGGGAAAAATATAACTAGTCGAACCTCCATTTTGAGAGGCAATAACACGACCCCACCCATTCACATGGGTTTGGCCCAACACATTTCAAATGAAAACGGGCTAGGGGCGCGGTCTCTCACAGTGGCGACTCCACTGGGGATATTGAAGGCTAAGCTTCAATTAGGTTATGGTGGCCAACCATGTCATTGTTTGTTTATTACTTTTTGTAAGTAATATGTCTAATATATCATTATATTGCATGTCATGCCTCATTTGCTAGAATGAAATTCATTTTATTTGTGTGCTAGCCTGGAAGCCCGGTAGTATTAGCCGTGGATTGTGGTCTTCCTGAGACTCACATACCCAGCGGTGAACCTACCACCCACCGCGACAAGGATCATCATGGTTATGCCATGGTGGTTCATAGGGACAAACTGTACCGTTCGGACCAACGCGGCGCTCCTGGCGTCACAAGTTGGGAGGTACGACGTCCTAGCTTGTGGGGACCTTTAACCTACCTTCTACCCATGTTGTAATGACCTATAGAACCTACCTTTAGGTCGGTCCATGTAAATTGCATTTCATTACGCATTTGTTTGGCCGTTGTTTGAACCATGATGACTCAAGTCCAACGCTTGAGCCCATCATGATTGTTTGAACATTGTATGTTGTGAATGAACTCAAACCCAAAAGCCTAGGATTGAACTCTACTTGAAATGGAAGCCCAATTTGTTTCTTG
The DNA here is from genome assembly GCF_001633185.2 of Quercus lobata. Taxonomy (NCBI): domain Eukaryota; kingdom Viridiplantae; phylum Streptophyta; class Magnoliopsida; order Fagales; family Fagaceae; genus Quercus; species Quercus lobata. Next base: position 47,739,849 of record NC_044911.1, on the reverse strand, counting down.
AATGAGTCTAAGCCCAACACTTGAGCCCATCAAAGGTGTATACTCATGATCAACATCAAAGGCCAAAAGCTCACAAGATGCATGCCTTCCAAGTGTAAGCCCAAGCCATTTCAAGCAGATACCAAGAGATCATAAGCAATGTTCAAGCCTTCTAAGTGAAAGCCCAAGCCATTTCATCATAATCAAGGTTCAAGCACACCAAGCCTCAAGCATCCTAAATGGACCAAAAGGAAGCAAGTGGCCCAACTTTGCCTCACTCTACATTTGGTTTGCAACATCATGGTTAAGCTTAAAGTTTGATTGTTTATTCCATGTTTCTATGTTTCTTTGAATTCAAATTCTTCATGTAGCATTTAATGAGCTTTGTTTGTGTATATATATAATAAAAAAAAAACAATTCAAGATTTCCAAATTTCCCAAAAAAAGAGAAAAATTTCCAAATGAAAAAAGCCTTTGGACAAGGGGCATTGAGCCCTTAAGTCATTTTAAAAAAAAAAATCCTTGAACTAGGGGCATTGAACTTCCTAGTGACTTTTTTAAAAAAGACCCAATTTTTTTTTCTTTCTTTCAAGATTAAAAAAAAAAAAAAAAAGTCTCATTTTCAAAATGGTACATGAGGATCCCTTGGACAAAACATTTTTAGAATCTTGATGTTTAAAAGCTTGAGCAATCAACTTGTACCAAGGAATGATTAATTTCATTTGATCCATGTAAAGACTTTTGCTACTTGACTTAGAATATAAGAAGAAATGGTCTTAAAAGGCAATCAAAAAATCCATCCATCGAAAAATCTCGAGAATCCATGCACTTGATCCAATTTTCAAAAGTCTTTTGTTTCACATCATTAGAGCATTCATACTTTTTCTTTTAAGATGAATTTATTAAAAGAGCTTGAATCACTGTGCCTACAAGCAAGCATTACTAGGGATAGGAGGCCATCTTTGGTTAAACCAAATTATTTCCTATGACCTAGAATGTTCATCATCCATTGCTAGCCCATTTGAGCCTTTAAACACTTAGCCTCTTTTTTGCATAAACCCACTAAAATCTAAACCTAGGGTGGGAAAATTCAAAGTATGCATGCTTAAATCTCATGTTAAGGAGGAGTTGACCTTGTAGTTTTGAAACTAATTGATAAAGCGCTCCTAGAAGACATGAAAGACAAGTAGAGAATTCATTTAGTTAAAGATAAGAGATCATCAAAGTAAAAGGATTTTTCACTCAATCAAGGATAGAGAAATGAAATTCCATCAATGTGAGAGAAAACAAAATGTGCATCAAGTTTGAAGAACCTGAAATTCATCATGCCAAGAAGAGTAGAAGGTTCATCCAAAAGAAGGTTCGTCCAAAAGAAAGTTCATCAAAAAAGGAAAAGATTCATCAAGCACAGAAAGGTGCAAGTGCATTGAGGCAATAAAGAAGTCTAAAGAGTGCATCAAAATGACCAAAAATCATTAAGCTGAGAAATACAAGTAGGGCAAAAGGTCCCCAAAAGTTCATTCAATCAAGAGATGAAAGACAAAAAAAAAAAAAGGAGCCTGCTAGGCTGAAAACCCAAAAGGGCGGTCTAGGCAAAAGTTAGGGCCAAAAGGGAAAGAAAAGAAAAGAAAGCCCGTTAGGCTGAAAACCCAAAAGAAAAAGCTAGGAAAAAAAAAAAAAAAAAAGGTAAAATCCTAGCAAATTGGAAACTTGAAAATGTAATCTAAAAAGAAAAGGATTTTACAAGATAAAAGTCTAGAGGTATGATTCAAGATGAATGAGCATAAAAACAAATGTTGATACAAGTGACCAATGAAGACTAGTGAGAAGATGACAAAGAAGAAATGTGACAACTCCTCCAATACTTGATTTTTGAGTAATGCATACTTGGGGGAACATCATAGGGAATTTTGAGCCTTTTTATATCCTTCATTTCATAACCTGAACTCGGCCTACATTACAACCCATGAGTAAAGACCTCCTTGAAGTCTTGCTAGTTGTAGGCGCATCTTAAACTCTAATAATATCTTTCTCTTGAATTAAAAAGGAAAAATGCTTAAAATTGTCAAACCCCACAGGATGATATGTCCGAAGACAAAATTTCTCAAATTCTCAAATCCTCAAAAGAACTTCCAAACCTGGAGCACTCTCCTTGTTTGCACCCAACAATGTGATTCATAAATATTATCACATTTCATTTCTTGATTGCCTTTGGAGACTTAATCTGACGATGTTCAAAAGGATGTAGGAAATTTGATTACATGAGTTTAATGATCTTGATCCTTCCTAATCAAAGAGATTTGTTTGGTTCTTAAACACATTGATTTTCCAAAATAGTTGTTCAAAGGATCACATCTTGTTCAAAAAAAAAATGAAGAAATTTGCTCTCATTTCAAAAAAAAAAAAAAAATCAATCTTTTTCAAAATCCAGTTCTCTTGAACTACGTCTTGACCTGATCCTCTATGACAGAGGTACGTAGGCAGCCTTGCAGAGGCCCGGTCCCATTCACCCAAACAACCTTGGAGAACAAAGTCAAAATAATGTGACAAAATTGTTTGGGTGCATGTTAGGTTAAGCCCATTTGTTTTGCATTAAGCATGTTTAAACTTAGAGCATTGGCCTATTTATATTGTATGCAAGTTTTCATGATAATTGGTTTCTAACAAGCTAGAGAAAGAAAGCCTTTTTGCAGGAACCAATGATGACGGACCGTGATCTTCTTTCATGTTCCCCAATTGTTGCAACATCAAATGAACTCAACTTCAATTTAAGCATGGAATATGCCTCAAACTAGGGGCATTGGGTAAATACTTTCCAATTCATTTCAATGAATAAATCCATTGCTAATTGAAATTATCTTTTTACAGGAATTAAGCAAGGACTTATCCAGCAATCTGCATCAACTCCCAACCAAAGTTGTTCTCATTCAAAGGATAGGTTTTTCAAAAAACATCATCATGAATAAATCTTCATCACTTTTACTCCATCTTCATCTTCTTCTTTTTGATAATGAACAAATCTTCATATTTCAAAAAAAAAAAAAAAAAAAAAGACAAAATACAAAATTTTCAAAAAAAAAAAAAAAAAATCTTCATTAAATTCTTCTTCAGGAACAAAAAAGACTCAAGTTTTCAAAAAAAAAAAAAAAAATCTTCATTAAATTCTTCTTCAGGAACAGAAAGCTATCATCATCTTCCATATTCTCCAGTGGTGCAACAAAAAGTCAGTTGTCCACCCTCAGCATTCATCGAAGCATAGAATATGTCCCAAACTAGGGGCATTCGCCAGGTATGCCAAAATATTTTCAATGAATATCTCTGTTACTAATTGAAAGTATTTATTTTGCAGGTATTAGGGTAAAAGGCACACACACATGGATATGAATAATACCTTTCAATTCGATCGAACCTCTGGGAAGCATGTCCAAAATTTCAATGCATTGGACCTCTCGGAAGCACGTCCAAAACTTCAATTTCAATGGACCTCTGGGAAGCACGTCCAAACTTCAAACCATCGGACCTCTGGGAAGCACGTCCAAAATTCAAATCCTTGGACTTCTGGGAAGCACGTCCAAAATTTCAATCCATTGGACCTCTGAGAAGCACATCCAAAACTTCAATCCATCGGACCTCTGGGAAGCACGTCCAAAAATCCAATTCCATCGGACCTCTGGGAAGCACGTCCAAAATTCAATCTTTGGACCTCTGGGAAGCACATCCAAGATTCCAATCCATCAGACCTCTGGGAAGCACGTCCAAAATTCAAATCCTTGGACCTTTGGGAAGCACGTCCAAAATTTCAATCCATTGGACCTCTGAGAAGCACGTCCAAAACTTCAATCCATCGGACCTCTGGGAAGCACGTCCAAAACTTCAATCCATCGGACCTCTGGGAAGCACGTCCAAAATTCAAATCCTTGGACCTCTGGGAAGCACGTCCAAACTTCAAACCATCGGACCTCTGGGAAGTACGTCCAAAACTTCAATCCATCGGACCTCTGGGAAGCACGTCCAAATTCAATTTCAATGGACCTCTGGGAAGCACGTCCAAGACTTCAAATCCATCAGACCACTGGTAAGTATGTCTTGTACTCATTTTTTTCAAAAAAAAAAAAAGGGGGGGGGGGCTGCATGCATGAACTACGTTTAGACTTGATCCTCCCACTAAGAGGTACATAGGCAATCTCCCTCGAGATTCGGTCCACATTTTGATCCAGAACATGATCGTCTACATTTTTATTTATATGCATCATACATTCACCACGGTTAAATACTGATTGCAAAGTTAGGTGTCTCTTTCATACATTGGCATTCGCTTTTCAAGCTCTGCCAATGAAGGGCATTCTGTTGACACTCTATTTTGCAACCCGTATTTAACCTCATATTGAGGGTAAAAGGGTAATTTCACATTGAAAATATGCATCTTGATTCTGGTCATTATATCCTTAATCTCATTTCACCAAAATGATCTTGATGTTACAACGATCAAATTGACTGGTCATGAACCCTAATCGGACCATTAGATTGAAAGTTATCATCAAATCAAGTTTTAATGGCTGAGATGCACTATCACAAATTGAGTCCGACTATATGTGATTATGAACAATTGATTTCAATTGGTTATAAGTATAATCAATTTGAGATTGATGATGTGTCATAATTTGATTGGTTAGGACTACATTTTATGGTAGGGTTGTACACACCTAATTAACTAGATAGTTAAACATTAATTATTCAATGAATAATTTGTGCAATTATCTTTTAATTAGAGTAAATTTGGAATCAATTAAGTCTAAAATGGGAGTGATTGGAGCCATTTAATGTTAATTGGGAGCTAATTTGGGACCTATTGGTGTTAATTGTGCTGAAACCATTTTCTAACAAATGACCTCTACTCACCATTTCATCGATATCTCCCAGAATATTTTGAATCTTGAATGAGGTTATTTTTCCCAGAAACTAGACATCCGGGGCTTCAATTTGAGCTCAAGAATGAGACAATTCCGATTAGAATTGAGGTAGATATGATTTTTCAAAATTGACTTTATAGGCTGTTACAGCAGCTACGGGAAAACCGAATTTTGGCTTGCTCCTCACTCCTACGAATCTTTCCATTTAATGCACCAGATTTCCCCCAAGGCTAAAATGAGGTCTAGGTTCATGATTCTTTGTCAACCCTCACTAAATGTCCTTCCATTCATATTTCCTCTACCACTACTATATAAACTCCCCCTCTCCTTCATTCCAAGACACAAAAAATCCCCCTCTCTTCTCTTCTCTTGAGTTCTAGTGAAGTTGAGCAGTCTTGTCATATCTTGGTCTTCCTGAGACTCAAGGTATTGAGTGAGACTCACTCTCCCTCTCCTAGCTCTTCTTTTCCTCCACCCTTAGGACCTCCATCAAGAATCCCCTCCTCCATCATATGGATCTTGCATGAAGGTATAATCATCTTCCTTAATTGTTTGCTTATATTGTCATGATGAGAATTTAAGATTAAAGCATGATAATTCTCTTGAATATGTTTGAATGTTCTTAATTGTTTTTATGTGTTCTTCACATTTTCTTAGTTGTTCATCACATGTTCATGCATATCACTAGATTTAATCTTAAATCCACATCAAAAATATGAAAAACATGTTTGTTTAGTAATTCTTTCAAATCCTTGAATCTAGGTTATCACTATCCACACACATTCACTAGAGTTTATTTTTCAATTCAAATGCCATGCTTAATAAATTGAATTAGGGTTTATCACATGCACGCACATTAAATTCAACATACAAATTGATTGACATATTGGATGATGTGATATGAATGTTGGCCACCATAGTCTAGAAGACCGATTTCACCGGACAAGGTGGGTGCCTAACACCTTCCCATCTTGTAACATAGCCTCCGAGCTTAGATCAAGGGGTAGTAGATCAAATACTTATCCATGTAATTTTTTTTTTTTTAGATTGTAACTAAGAAACAAAGCCATGTACTTTATCTTAGATTGTATCTAGGACCAAAGCCATGTAATTTTCCTATGATCAATGTAAATTCAATTTCAAATTAATAAAATGAGGAATTTTCATTCATGGTTTTCTTATTTTTCCAATAATTAAATAAGTGGCGACTCCATTGTAAAACCCTTAATCTAAAGGGAAAAATATAACTAGTCGAATCTCCATTTTGAGAAGCAATAATACGACTCCACCCATTCACGTGGGTTTGGCCCAACACATCATAAAAAGGGGCCGGGGGCGCGGTCTCTCACATATATAAGCTACCCACTAAGCATGCATCCTATTAATGCTAACCTGACTGTTGATGTGCTTCAATGCCCGATGATTTGTATATAACTCCCTCTGAATCAAGTAGTGCTCCCAATGCTTAAGAGTTCGTACTACAGTAAAGAACTCCAGCTTATAGACCGGCCATTTACTTCGAGCTTCACAAACTTTCTCACTGAAGAATGCTACTAGCTTATTGTCTTGTGAAAAAACACGCCTATCTCGACCACAAATGCATCACACTCCATCTGAAACACCTTATCGAAGTTGGGCAATGCCAAAACCGGGGCTATGCTCAACTTTTCCTAATCAAGGCAAAGCTCTGTTCTGCCTCCTTTCCCCAAGAGAACCTTCCCTTTTTCAGACACCCAGTGATAGGGGCTACTATGCTATTGAAATCTCGAACAAACCTTCAATCGAAGGTTGCTAGCCCATGGAAGTTTCGCATATCACTCACTGTCTTTAGGGTTGGCCGTTCTTTGACTACACAAATCTTGTCCTCATCAACATGAATCCCATCCACACTAACCACATACCCTAAGAACAACAACTTATCAATCAGGAAACTGCACTTCTTCAAGTTGATATACAACTCATTGGCCTACAACACCACCAATACTTCTCACACATGACTATAGTGGACTGCTTCTGTCTTACTGTAAATTAGGATATCATCAAAATAAGCTACCACAAACTTTCCAATAAATAGTTTCAATACCTGATTCACAAGCCTTACGAAAGTGCTGGGAGCATTGGACAATCCGAAAGGCATCACCATCGACTCATACAACCCCTCATTTGTCTTGAAAGCTGTCTTCCACTCATCTCCAGGTCGGATTTGAATCTGTTGATACCCACTCTTGAGATCTAGCTTAATGTAACACTTGGATCCACTTAGCATATCAAACATGTCATCTAGTCGTGGAATAGGAAATCGATCCCTGACTGTGATCTTGTTGATGACTCGACTATTCACACACATACACTAGCTCCCATCCTTCTTCAGTGTTAACAATGCCGGTACTGCACATGGACTCATACACTCCCTGATCTGCCTCTTGCTCAGAAGCTCATCCACCTGCCCCTATAGAATCTGACCCTTCTAAGGATTCATCTTGTAATGTGGTAGATTTGGTAGACTAGCTCTAGGAGCTAAATCAATGCAATGCTGAATGTCGTGCATTAGTGGTAAACCTGCAGGCAGCTCTTCTGGAAAAAACTCTTCAAACTCCTTGATCAATGGTTGAATTGCCTCAGGTATCTCAACAACCTTTTTTGGCTCACCATCCATTACCACTACAACATATACCTATTTCAACTCCTTACATTCCCTGTCAAACTCATCCTTATTGTTGACTATGAGAAGTGATGGCTTCCCCTTCACTTTAGAAGCTTTGGGTACACTGCCTTCCTTAATAGGACCACAGACAATTTTTTTACCATTCTTAAAGAATACATACACATTATCTTTACACCTATGAGTAGCATTTATATCATACTGCCAAGGTCTACGCAGTATTAAATAACGTGCATCCATTTCAACAATATCACAAACTACTTCATCTACATAACATTTACCCATAAAAAAAGTAACACGACATTGTTGAGTAACAAGAGTTTCTATACCTTTCTTGATCCAGCCTACCTTGTACGGAGAGGGATGCTTTTTTTTTTTCAATCCCAATTTGGTAACTTTTACTGATGGTGCTTCGTGCTCGGAATATCTCATTCTGCTGATCACCGTATTCCACCCTCAGTGTGAGCAACAACCTCTGAATCACCAAAGACCTCCCTAATTACACGCCTTCCTCATCCTCTTGGACCTCATTAGGATTATAGGCATATGGATCAGCATCATTATACACCTCTTTATCCTCCTATTCACCTTCGGCCTCGCCCTCTTCTACCACCACCAAATTCATTACGGCTCGTTTAGGGCAAGTACTAGATCGATGTCCTGGTTCTACGCACCTTTAGCATTTATTCCCAGTTGGCCTAACATAGGGGTTGGCATTCGCTATTGGCTGGGCTGTGGAACCTGCTATTGCCACTGTGGATTGGTTGACACCACTATTCTCCCTAACCACGGGTTGTGATCGTGGCGTAAACATGGGCTATTTACCTTTGTTGGTAGTGGAATTGGAGGACTCTGAACTACGGTTGGAAAGCTTCGAACCTGCCTTGAGATACTGATATTCTATTTTCTTGGATAGGGTTACAGCATCATTTAAAGTATATAGGGTATGTAAGGACACCTGATCTCGGATGGAAACTCGTAACCAATGTACAAATCTGGATATCCGTTGATCTTCAATTTCCTTCAAATCATTGCGATTTACCAGCCTGTCAAACTCCTTCATGTACTTATTAACTGTCCGAGTACCCTGCCTGCAATCCTGGTACTATCTGAACAACTTTTGCTGGTAATCTGGTGGTAAGAATCAATCTGCCATTAATCTTTTCATTCTCCTCCATGATCGTATTGGAAGTTTTCATTCACGGGTACGGTTTAATTGAACACGATCCCATCAGGTAGATGCCCCTCCCTTCAATTTGTAGACCATCAAACACACCTGTTTGTCATCTACAGTGCCGATATAATCAAAAAACTTTTCCACCTCATTGACCCAATCCAGATACTCTTCAATGGAGACATTACCATTAAAGGAAGTAACTCTACTTTCATCTGATAGTCCCTCTGCTCCTAATAATCTCGGCTATTATCCCTCACAAGACCATGATAATTCCCAAGGACTCTCTTTGCATACTCCTCGTCCTCACTGTTCTCTTCGTTGTAGTCTTGCTACCTGTTTCGGTTTGGACCACGATGGGGAGGGCCACACGCTCGATTATCACGTCGCTTTTCATCATCATAATTAGGGTTTTGGTTAAGCAAGGTGGCAAGCACTTCTTAAATTTGGTCCAGAGTCTGTTGGGTTGAATCATGAAACTATTGATTTTCATCATGAAAATCAAGGAACTCAACCCTAGTGAGGACTAGGTTGTTGATGTCGTCATCGTCGTCATTGTTATGGTGGTCACCATCTCGTCGGTTTGCCATCAGACCAGGGCAAGTCAAGGCTCTGATACTAAATGATGTTGCAGAAGCCTAAAAGAAAGCACACACGATGCTCTCTTGATGGAACATAAACTAAACTGTTAGTTTCTGATAGTAAACCTCGAATCTACGAGAGATTTCCCTGAATCCATAAGGAGAAGAAAATTGGAATTCACCAGAGAAATAATTTGACAAAAGTCTGTGTTTATTGATAATAGTCTGATTTGTCTCTAACGGTTACAAAAAATATAAATACTGAGAAAAACGTGTAAAACCCTAATTCACACTAATTACGCGATTAGGTGACAAAAATACCGAATTTTACCAAAAATGGCAAAATTGAGTTAAATGCAAAATCATAAACTACTGACCTTAAGGGTCGTCTGAAAACAGACAGGACCTTATTCTGACTTTTAAACTAAAAGTTATTAAAGAAAAACAAATATTACTATAAATAGCAAAAACACTGTTTTCAGGGCTTAATGAAAGAATTCGCCTAAATTTTGGCGACATTCATAATCATGAGTCTGGATCAGAACGCTGTTTCCCTTCAATCTGCCAAATTTCATACAATTCCGACACTATCACCTTGATGGTTTCTACTGGCACCTTCCTTTGATCTTACGTTGTGACTTCCTACGCCCTTGCTATTCTAGGAAGGTATGTGTTGTCTGTTCTACATCAATAATTAAGATGAATTGCATTATGTAGAATATTTAAAAAAAAAATCATAGAATTTAAGTAATAATTGAACTACGTAAATAGAAAAATAGAAATGCAAAAAAATAGAAAATAAAAAGAAGATAGCTATTCTCATTGAAAAAGCCATATCCTTCCTTCTGCAGTTCTTCACTTAATTTTGGTTTTTTATTGATTGATTTTAGCATTCTTAAATAGTAGAGTATAGTAGACTTAGTAGAGTTTTAGTTCAAATCAATTTCTCTTGGATTCAAACTTAATTTGTGGAGGTATGAAAAATAATCATGTTAACTCAATCATATATTAATATCACGTTGCCTTTTTTTTTTTTTTTGACGTGTAGTAATTTAGTTTTTTTATTGATTGATTTTAGCATTCTGTAATAGTTTTAGTTCAACTCAATTTCTTTTGGATTCAAACTTAATTTGTGGAGGTGTGAAAAATAATCACATTGCTGTTTTGTTTTTTAGCCAAAAATAGTTGTAGCTAATAGGTGTAGTAATATAATTTAAATGAAAAAAAGAAAAAGAAAATATTAGATGAAGATGAAGATGAAGATTTTGGATTGTAATCAAATTAAGAAGAAATAGATGAAGAAAAGAATTTGGATTGTAATTAAATTAATATTTTTATCAAAACCAAAAGTAATTTCGAATTAAACAAAAGAAACTGACTTGAAAGTATAACATTTAAGAATGAATTCTTGATTTATTTTTGAAAATGATTAGTCATGATATGTGCCGTTTTGTTTTTGCTGCTAAATGGGCCCTTGCCCCTTTGGTTTTTTTTTTTTTAATCCAAAAAATTGTAGCTAATAGGTGTAGTAATATAATTTAAATGAAAAAAAAAAAAAAAGATTAGATGAAGATGAAAATTAAGAAGAAATAGATGGAGAAAAGAATTTATATTGTAATTAAATTAAGATTTTTATCAACTTAAAACTTATAAGAGAAGAAGATAAGAAAAAAAATTATATCTGTTTTTAAAAATATTCAATAAATATTGTTGCAATTTAAGATGCATTAGATTTTTTTTTTTTTTTTTTTTTTTTTTTTTTTTTTTTTTTTTTTAAAGTATACGGTTGCTGCAATTTAAGATGCATTAGAATTTTTTATGTAAATGTTTTCTTTTTAATCTAAATTTTTTTTTTTTTTTTTGCAATTTGGTGCTACCACTTGGCGCAACCACGACATCTAAGCCCAACTTTTATTATAGAGTATATGATGTACGAACGTAAGAAAATCAATAAGTGAAAAATAACAAGTAACAAAGTCACAAGTTAATGTAGAATTTGTAAAAATATGATATTTCAAAAGGATATGTATTAACTAGTCTTATTTATCTTAAGCACAACCAAGTGACCAACAAATTAATTAACTAATCTCCTTCTCAAAAAATAATAATAATAACAATAATTGACTAATCAACCTTCACAAGATGTGTCACCAAAATTTTTCAAGTCAAAGAATTATAACAACATCCAAGTAAGAATATATTTAATTTACTTTATCCATTGGTAACTTAGAAGATCCATAAACCTATCACAAATTTGACAGCATGTACGCAGAGTTGTCATGGGCATGCTAGCATGTCCAAAGGAGGTTATTTGGGCATGTTGGGCTACCATGGCCTAGGCAACTTGCCCACGAGGTTGCCAAGGCCTTGGCTGTGTGTGCCCATGAGGGCTGCCATGGCTTTGGGAGCATGCACGTAGGCATGCCATTGAAGCTGTAAAATTTTGAAGGCCAGATTCAACATTTTTTTATTTTTTTTTATTTTTATGATTTTCAAAAGTCGAAAACTAAATTTTAATTAGAAAACTAAATTTTAAGGAAAATCCTCTTTTAATTAGAAAACTAAATTTTATAATCATAATCTTTTGATCATCTCACAAAATTAAACATTCAAACCTGCAATTGCATACCTTAATTTCATGTACGAGCCTTCAACTTGAGATAAAAGCGCTTAGATCATCAACACCCCCAAATTTGGCCTTATGAATTCAACTTAATTATTTTAATTATTTGATTACTTTCAAATATATAATGATTTAAATCAATCAAAATTACAAAACCTTAATTAGATATCCCAATAATTACATATTATTTTAGACAATTCGGTTAAACCATTACTAGATTAATTTAACATAATAAAATATAGTCCCTAATACTCACTTTTGTTAGATCACATTCATACGACCATAATATGATCTAATTAGGAGTTATAATCTTTAATTAGGATCCTTAATTTGTTTCTAAAAAAATCGTTAATTTCATTTATAAGTGTTCAATTTCATAAGTTAATGTCTAGACACAAAATTTCTTAATTTGAAAGTAAAACACCAATTTGAACCCTGTTCCTTGCCCTCCCTCCCTATCTCACAAAAACTTATATTTGTGGAGTGATTATTATGTCAAGAGTGTGCGGTAATAGAAACTAGTGTTTCTAATTACATGTTTGCATGACAAATTTATAAATTTATAACCTAGAACCTAACTTTCCTCCAACCATATGGTTATATTTTATTAAAGACATTAGTTGTAACTTCCTTAAAATTTGGGGTAATTTCAAATTAAACCTTAAATTTTAAATTTTTGTTATTAAAACTAAAAATTCATATTAAATTGTGGCTAAAATCTATCTAAGATTAAAAATAAATAAATTATTTGATGTGAAATTATAAGACTTTTGGTACACTATTTGAGAATTATTAAAGTATATAATAATCAATCATTGAGTTGTTGTAAAAAACCATTCACGATAAAATTAATATTATATAAACTTAGGTTTAAATTATACCCTATTGTAGGGACTAAGGCCCAAAATAGTGTATTGGGCCTTGTCTGAGGACATAAATAAGTCCGAGGAGGAACGAATAGATATTAAGGAGTTCCTAGTTGAAATCTCATAAATGGGGTATGAATAGAAGGATATCCGAGGAGGGATACCTCTTCGGATACGACAAATGTAATTCAAGTATGGTTTAGATTGCTTTTCTATCTTTTCTCTCGCAGAAGAGAGAGAAAAGATAGAAAAGCAATCTAAACCATTCTAATATTCTGGAGTGATCATTATATCTAGATTTAACCTCCTTGAACTAAAAGTTTATTGATATCAACATCCTTGGTTCATGTTTGAACGCCACGAAATTCAATACTAGCCATTGACTAATTCATTAAGACCTAGTTCTTTAACCCATTTCTCTACAAATTCTTTGTATTGAGCTCATTGGACCAATACTTCATACATATTGGGCTTGGGCCTCAAATTGTGACCCTACACCTACCATATTCTATATAATAAAAAAATTGTGTCCCGCATGCTATGGTTGCATCAAGTGAACACTCACTACTTATTATTATTATTATCATTATTTATTCTCCTTATGTAATGTGATGCGCTTTCAATAATAAAATTTATTTATTTATTATTTTTATTCATTTTTTTTTCCTTATGTAATGTGGTGCACTATAAGTAAATTAAAATAATTATTATAGTTGCTCTAACTTAAATTCTATTGCTAAAATTTTAAAAAGTTTTAAAATATAACTCTAATTAAAATCCTACTAACAATAATTTTAAAAATTAAAGCTAAGTTCATTTTTTATTTTATATTATTTTCTTAATCTACCATGCCTTTTGCTTTAATTATAAATGTCGCGTCCTGTAGGTTGTGTTTAATCTACCAAGCTGTACAACATAATTTTACCATGTGTCTCTTAAAAGCACACTAAAATTATAATCATAGTTTCTTTAAAATTATTAACATAATTCTCTTTATTGCTATTTTTAAAAAATAAAGAATAATTCAATTATTAAAAGATTAAGAGTTTTAAAATGATGTTCGTTACTTATCTTTTAAATTATTTATAATCAATTATAAATTTTTTTTATATAAAAGCTTGATCTCAAATGATTTGTGTGGGGGCCAGCCAATCAACAGGCCCATTAAGATCAGGATCGTTGGGCCTGTGGCCCATCTGAGGATGCATATCCGTTCGAGGAGGCCAAGTTAGGTCATAAGGGTAATTACCGAAGGAGGGTGGTAGTCAATATCACGAAAGTAGAGTTCTGTGTTCGTCCGAGGACGCCATACTCCTCGGCAGTATGCGTCCGAGGACGATCAGGACGTGGTCTTGTTACAACCGGACCTCGGAATTATGTCACCACTGAAGATGGGATAACAGACCAAGGGTAAGAAAGAAAAGGCAAACAAATATTTATAACTACAACTGCCTCCGCATTAATTATCTTTCAGCCAACTCTCTGGCCACATTAATGTGGAGGTGATACCTGAACAGTAAGGAGGCAGCCTTACAGCTGCCCATAAGAAGTTCCAGTAGGTGCTAGATGGGACAGAAAGAAATCCCCCGAACTCAACCTACACGTGTGTGGTGAGGATGGAACACAGAGGGTGGTATATAAACCGAAAGAAGAACGCCAAAAAGGGATCGGAACAAAAAAGAAAGAAAGAAAGCATAGACTGAAGAACAAGAACGTAAAAAGTAAAAGAACTGTATCGATTACCAAAACAAAACAATCGTTGTGCCAGCTCTGAGCTTTCAATATACGTGAGGGTGAACCTTTTCATTCCACAAAAGTTAATCTAGTTCTTAACACCCACGCTTTACAAATTATATTGTTTGGGCCTATTTACGTGTGAACCCAGTATCTTTTTGGGTCATTACAAATCGAATCCTTACAATTGACGCCGTCTGTGGGAAGAGCTTGTGTTAACTTAAAAGACTTCCGGTGCAACGTTTCTGATGGAGGAAGTGGGTCCACATCACCACGCGGCAGGACCGCATTAGGAGGATGCCAACCTGCACCAGGCAGAGTCAAGGGGCTCCCAGCATGGTGATCCTCGAAGGAGTCCTAAACGGAGAGAAGACCATGAGGGGAGTGTACGTACAACTCATACCACCAAAAGCCACTCTTGTGGGAAGAGTCACGTCTCCCACGCGAAGTATGATGGGAATCTGCAATGTGAAATTGCAGATTTGAAGAGAGAGTTGCGCCATGCACGGCGGGAGCGCTCCCTACCTTGCTCCGAACCATCATCTGAGGAGTCAGATGGAGCTAGTTATAGGCGGAGGTCGAGAACGCCGCCAAGCGAGACTTTCTCCTATGAAGAGGAGCACCGCCATCGACGTAAGCGTAGAAGTCCACCTAGCAGGGGCTTGGGAAACGATGCCATGAACAAAGTCTTGAGTCAAATTTCCAAATTGCCTTTTACGAGAAACATAGACGATGCGATTCATCCTCGGCGATTCCATTAGCCCACATTCTCTCTGTATGATGGCCGGTCTGACCCGGTAGAACATGTAAGCTATTTCAGCCAGAAAATGGCTATCTACTCCAGGGACGAGGCTTTGATGTGCAAAGTTTTTCCATCGAGTTTGGGTCCGACGGTGATGAGGTGGTTCAATGGCTTAAGGGCCAATTCTGTTGGATCTTTCAAAACACTGAAGCGGGCTTTTGGTGCTCGCTTTATTACATGTAGTAGGACTCCTCGGCCTTTGGGATCTTTGCTGACTCTGTCTATTCGAGAGGGCGAGACTCTCAAGAATTACTCAGATAGGTACTAGGAAATGTTTAATGAAATAGAGGGAAAGAACGATGCTGTGGTTATAACCACTTTCAAAGCTGGTCTCCCAGCTGACCACGATTTAAGGAAATCCCTGACGGGTAAACCTATCACCAGTGTGCACCAACTGATGGATAGAATAGATAAGTACAGAAGGGTAGAGGAAGATCAACTTCAGGGAAAAGGAAAGGCCAAGGTGATCCCTCAGGAGAGGAGGGATTTCAGGTCGGACCGTTATAATAGCAGCCGACCCCGGAGGGATTTTGTTGGGCAGTCGGGTTCGGCGGACGCCCAGGTGGTTAATGCAATATTTCGAGAGTCAGTGTAGTAGGTTTTGGAGAAGATAAAGAACGAGCCATTCTTCAAATGGCCAAACAAGATGGTGGGAGAGCCTAGGAAACGCAACCTGAACTTATACTGCCACTATCATCAGGATCATGGGCACACAACGGATAATTGCAGGAATTTATGGGATCACTTGGAACAATTGGTCTGTGAAAGGAAATTAAAACAACTCTTACATCACTCTAGTGGAAGGGCGAGCTAAGCAGGTTCAGAGGTGCGTGGGGACGCTTCATCAAGACTCCCCCTGGGTATGATTAACGTTATCTTTGCGGCCCCGGGAAGGACTGGATCTTGCCCCTCCAGAGTATTGTCGGTGTCCCAATCCCCGGCTGAGGATCATTCCCAAGCATTGAAGAGAGCCAAGGTGCGTATCCCCCTGATTCTAGGCTTTTCGGATGAGGATATGGTTGGGACCATACAGTCCATGAGGATGCTTTGGTGGTAACGCTGAGAATTGGCGGGTACGATGTCAGAAGGGTGATGGTTGATCAGGGTAGCGCTGTGGGTGTAATGTATCCAGACTTGTACAAGGGGCTAGGTTTGAAGTCAGAGGACTTAACAACATACAACTCTCCTTTGGTAAGTTTTGAGGGAAGGATAGTCACTCCTAAAGGACTGATTAGGCTGTCTGTGCAAGCAGGTACGGATGTGGTGGAGGTGGATTTTATCGTTGTGGATGTTTTTTCTCCGTAAACGGCTATTATGGGCAGACCTTGGCTTCACACCCTTAAAGCGGTCTCGTCTACTCTGCATCAGAAGGTGAAGTATCCATCCGGAGACCAAGTGTTGGAAATAGTAGGGAGTCAGGCGGCTGCTCGGCAATGCCTAGTAGCGGCTATACAGCATCGGCCAGAAGCAGAAACCTCGGCTACGGCCGACAATGAGTTATAGCAATTAAAGTCCTCAGTATCAGGCTTGGACGTACCAGCCGATGGGGTAGAGTGTGAAGATCTTGAGAGGGTAGTTGTTGCTGGCGATCCGGAAAAATTCTTCCAGGTTGGGGCTAAATTGCCTTTGCAAGAGAAGGCGAGGCTGTTGGAATTCCTTCGAGCCAATGTGGACGTTTTCGCATGGAACCCGTATGAAGCCCCAGGGGTGGACCCGAATTTCATTTGTCATCGACTTAATGTGAATCCCGCCGTCATGCCTAGGAGGCAACCTCCTCGGCGACCATCGAAGGAACACGCCGAGGCAGTTAGAAGTGAGGTTGCCAAGCTCAAACAGGCTGGGGCTATCAAGGAAGTTTTTTATCCTCAATGGTTGGCCAATACAGTGGTAGTAAAAAAGAAGACTGGAAAATGGTGGGTGTGTGTCGACTTCACGGATCTCAATAAGGCTTGCCCTAAGGATCCATTTCCTATGCCGAAGATCGACCAGTTGGTGGATGCGACCATGGGTCACCCTAGGATGAGTTTCTTGGATGCCTTTCAAGGGTATCACCAAATACCGCTGGCCACCTACGATTAGGAAAAGACTGCTTTTGTAACCCCGATCGGGAACTACCATTACAAGGTGATGCCCTTCGGCTTGAAAAACACTGGATCTACTTACCAACGCATGATGACGAAAATGTTCGAACCGCAACTGGGTAGAAGTATTGAAGTTTATATCGATGATATGGTTGTGAAAAGCAAAGTGGCGTCCGAACATGTGGAAGATCTCACGAGTGTCTTCGGGATACTGAGAAAACATAAGTTACGCTTGAATGCTTCGAAGTGCT
The DNA here is from genome assembly GCF_001633185.2 of Quercus lobata. Classification (NCBI taxonomy): domain Eukaryota; kingdom Viridiplantae; phylum Streptophyta; class Magnoliopsida; order Fagales; family Fagaceae; genus Quercus; species Quercus lobata. The sequence continues at coordinate 47,722,186 of NC_044911.1, read as the reverse complement.
CCTTTGGTGTAGGTTCCGGGAAGTTCTTGGGGTACATGGTGACCCATAGAGGAATTGAGGTGAACCCAGACCAGATTAAGGCCATTAACGATTTGCAAGCACCTCGGAATCCAAAAGAAGTGCAGAAACTGACTGGGATGACCGCTGCGTTGAACCGGTTCATCTCCAGGTCGGCAGAGAGGTGTCGTCCTTTTTTCCGTCTGTTGCATAAGTGGCAAGGATTTGAATGGACCGAGAAGTGTGCTGTAGCGTTCCAGTAGTTAAAAGAATACCTGTCCAGGCCACCTATCATGTCTAGCCCTGAGGTGGATGAGGTGTTGTTTGCTTATTTGGCGGTTGCCCCTCATGCAGTTAGTTTCGTCTTGATACAGGAAGACAATGGCGTCCAAAGGCTAGTTTATTATGTAAGTAAATCCCTCCATGAGGCCGAGGTGAGATATTTGTCGTTAGAAAAGGCCATATTGGCGGTGGTCCATGCAACACGCAAACTTCCGCATTACTTTCAGGCCCATACCGTGGTTATCTTGACCCAATTGCCTCTTAAGTCCATACTCAGAAGTGCTGACTACACCGGAAGAATTGCTAAGTGGGGCACGATTCTGGGTGCTTTCGATATCAAGTACATGCCTCGCACCTCTGTGAAAGGTCAAGTCATTGCCGATCTGGTGGCTGAGTTCGCCGAATGCACAGAAGAAGTTAATGTGAATCAAGGTCACATGGATGAAAAATCGGTTGGCCTAATATCCGCACAAGGTGGGTCCTTTTGGAGGGTGTACGTGGATGGGGCCGCAAACCAACGGGGAGCAGGATTGGGATTGGTGTTGATATCCCTCGAGGAGGTTATCATTGAGAAGTCGTTAAGATTAGGGTTCTCGGTTACAAACAACGAATCAGAATACGAAACTTTGATAATGGGAATGAGTATGGTCCAAAAAATGGGTGGAAAGGTAGTGAAGTTATTCTCAGACTCGAGATTGGTAGTCGGCTAGGTGAGAGGAGAGCTGGAAGCCCGAGACCCAAGGATGCAAGGGTATTTGGACCGGGTTAGGCGCATGCAAACGAAGTTTGAGTCTTTCGACTTATTGCATATTCCTTGAGGTGAAAATACATACGCTGATTCCTTGGCAACCCTTGCCACCTCCTCAGTGCGAAATTTTCCTCGGGTGATTATCGTTGAAGACCTGTGTACCCCTACCTCACCAGAAAAGGAGGTTTGCCAAATTAATCAAACCAGTCTGTCCCCAAACTGGATGGATCCCATATTAAAATTTCTTGAAAGCGACGTATTGCTCGAAGATAAGGTGGAAGCTGAGAAAATATGAAGGAAAGCTCCTCGGTACTGGTTATTTGAAGATAAAAAGTTATACAAATGGTCCTTCTCTGGGCCATACCTGCTTTGTGTGCCTCCTGAGACAGTAGAGTCAATCCTGGAAGAATTGCATGAGGGCATTTGTGGAAACCATACAGGAGGAAGGTCTCTATCATGTCGAGCCATCACACAAGGATATTGGTGGCCAAATATGCAGAATGAAGCGCAGGAGTACGTTAGGAAGTGTGATCAGTGTCAAAGATATGCTCCAAATATCCACCAGCCAGGAGGAGTTCTTAACCCTCTCTCTAACCCTTGGCTTTTTGCCTAGTGGGGGCTGGACATTGTCGGCCATTTTCCTAAAGCCATAGGAAACAAGAAGTACCTGCTGGTCGGCACAGACTACTTCACTAAATGGGTTGAAGCTGAGCCCTTGGCGAACATCAGAGACGTAGATGTGAAGAAATTTATTTGGAGGAACATTATTATGCGATTTGGAGTTCCCCGCACTCTTGTCTCAGATAATAGACTCCAATTTGATAGCAATGCCTTTAGGGAGTATTGTTCAGAGCTGGGTATAAGAAACAGGTATTCCACTCTGGCTTATCCACAAGGCAATGGGCAGGCTGAATCTGTTAACAAAGTAATAGTCAATGGATTTAAGAAGAGATTGGATGACGCGAAAGGAAAGTGGGTGGAAGAATTGCCACATGTGCTTTGGACGTATCGGACAACACCCCGACGTTCAACGGGGGAAACTCCCTTTTCCATGACCTATGGGGCCGAGGCTGTCATTCCCCTGGAAACTGGATTCTCAACGTTAAGGACCAATACATTCTCTTCGGATAGTAATGATGCGATGTTGGAAAAAAGTTTGGACCTGATTGAAGAACGAAGGGAGAGCGCGATGGTTTAACTAGCTTGTTACCAACATAAACTCAAGCAGGGCTATGATAGTAATGTGAAGATGAGGCCGTTAGCCGTAGGAGATTTGGTGCTGAGGAAAGTTCTGGGGGCCACCAAGAATCCAAATTGGGGAAAACTGGGACCTAATTGGGAATGACCATATCGGATCACTTCTATAGCGGGAATAGGAGCCTATTATCTGGAAGACTTAGATGAAAAAGCTGTACTTCATCCTTGGAATGTAAATAATTTCAAGAGGTATTATTATTAATAAAAGTATTTCAATTCAAATATTTCTTTTAATTTACGTCAACCATACATCCTGTACTCCTGCGTCCTATGATGTATATCCTATGATGTATATTGAAATGTTAAACAGAAACTAAGTTATGTCAGGTCCTCGGACCGCAAACTTGGTGGAAATTAACGTACTAAGTTATGTCAGGTTCTCGGACTGCAAACTTGGTGGAAATTAACGTCCTATGATGTATATTGAAATGTTAAACAGAAACTAAGTTATGTCAGGTCCTCGGACCGCAAACTTGGTGGAAATTAACGTCCTATGATGTATATTGAAATGTTAAACAGAAACTAAGTTATGTCAGGTCCTCGAACCGCAAACTTGGTGGAAATTAACGTCCTATGATGTATATTGAAATGTTAAAGAGAAACTAAGTTATGTCAGGTTCTCGGACCGCAAACTTGGTGGAAATTAACGTCCTATGATGTATATTGAAATGTTAAACAGAAACTAAGTTATGTCAGGTCCTTGGATCGCGAACTTGGTGGAAATTAACGTCCTATGATGTATATTGAAATGTTAAACAGAAACTAAGTTATGTCAGGTCCTCGGATCGCGAAATTGGTGGAAATTAATGTCCTATAATGTATATTGAAATGTTAAACAGAAACTAAGTTATGTCAGGTCCTCGGACCACGAACTTGGTGGAAATTAACGTCCTATGATGTGTATTGAATTATTGAATAGTAACTGGGTTATGATATATCTCCTGATCACAAACTTAATGGAAAGCAACGCCTTGTAACACTCATTGGGGAATTAAAGAGAGATCTATGGACGTTAGTTGGCGTACAATCAAGGTACTGAAGGCATGATTTTATTTAGTTTATGAACTTTCGTAAAAAATTGCAATTGATTGGAAAGAATATGTGCATATCTAAAACGTCTCCCTAAGACTTTATTGTATTAATGCTTATTGCCTATTGCTAATTATCGATTGACGATATGAGTGAGTAAAATTGCCCCATACAAACAAAAGGTAGTTGAAATGAACCTATCCAAATTACAATAACACAGTGAACGAGTACAAAAATAACATAAAGCAGTAAGAGCGGTAAGAAAATGAGCAAGGAGGTCCCCTACTAAGTGTCTAGTTAAACTACAAAGCAAGTTCTACTTTTTCAATTTCAGTTGGATCTTTGGGTTTTGACCGGCGGATATGTTTGCCTCCGAAGTGGCGACTCCCTCTTTGGCTTTGGTAACGCCCCCAGTTGGTAAAACTGTGGAGTCCAAATCCTGTTGAAAACCTTGAGAGGCCGTCTCTGCCTCTGAAGCGATGGTGGTCTTGTCTGGGGAAGCTCCTGGAGGGGCAAGTCCCCCTTTAGCTAATTCCGGCTGACCAAGGGGAGGAAAACTGTGAGGCGAAACCTTCTCGTTGAGGTTAATAACTGAAGAAGGAGCATTAGCCTGATGGGGTAGAAGAACTGAGGGGTGGATCGCCTCAGGATAGAATACGTTCGCTGGCTTACATAACTCAGATTAGGCTTCAACCCCAACACGGTTAAGAGCCTCACTCCAAGTTCTTGTGCAGTAGATACAGCACACCTCCAGAACCTCGGCTTTCAAAGCCTTCTCAGTTTCAGCTATAACAACCTCGTAGCCTCTCTGCTCAGCTTCGTTCATTGCCTGTTCGGCATCGATTTTTGCTTTCTCGGCTTGCTCCTTGGACTTTTCAGCTCGCTCCCTTAACTTTTGAGTTTCCTCCAGGTGCTTCCTAAGAACTAGGACTTGCTCCTGAGTCTTCTTTAGCTCGGCATTCGCCTCACGCAGAAGTTTTCCTTGGTCCTCGGCCTGCTTTTGATAGCCTTCTAGTGCCGACTCGGCACTCTTGCGAGCTTGCTCTTCGACTTGTAACTTTTTCCTTGCATTAGCCAAGTCCTGTTCAAATTTGGACAAGGTCTGTACAGCCGTTGTCCATCTTTTTCTTTCATCATCTAGCTGATCGGAACAGGCGTTGAGCATCTCATCTAGCTTGAAAGTATTTTGGATGATCTGTAGGAAAAAGGTTAACACTATAGTCAATGAAAAGTGCATATTGGTGAGTAACAGTCACAGAATGAAAAAGATAAAAGTTAGCTCCTTACCATGCCCAAATATCGTTTGTTGTCGAGGACGAGTTCATTCTTCCTCATATTCTTTATTTCGGCCATATCTTTTGGGAGCAATAAGGCTTCCTCTATGGCCGAAGCTACGTGACACTCTATGTCGCCGTTAAAGTCCCTTATAGATGCATCATCTCGCAGGGGCTCCCCACCATGCATAGGTGCTGGCAACCATGCTTGTGGTTCAGGATGTTTGGAATCAGATTTCTCTTGGCCACGCACGGCTTGGTGCTTGGTTTTCTGCTGCTTTGCAGCTCATTGGGCATCCTCCTCGCGAGTTGGACGAGACTTGCTCGTGTCTGCCACCTCCCTGCCCTTCTGTTCCCTGCGCCTTTTCTGCTCGGTAGCGTTAGGAAGCACTGGCTGTGGTGATGGCTGAGGAGGTTGACGTGGAGCAGGAGAAGGAGACCTAGCGGGAAGAGATGAAGCCTAGGATGGTATTGATTTTGTAGGCGCACTCTTTCCCGGCTGACCTTCCATCAGTTCCAGCAAGCTTTTTTGGGGTTTTCTTTGTATCCCTATCTCGACAGGATCTTCCTCGGGGCTTATGGGTTGATCAAAAACCCCGAAATCGTCTGAGGACTCAGAGACTGCTACAACCTCTTCGGCGCCTTTCTTCTTTTCCTTTTTCCCTTTTATTTCCTTTTCCCTGAGGGTAGGTAGGGATGAAGAATTTCCTACCGAGACGCTAGCTACAAAAAGAGGCTCTGTGCGAGATGTGTACTGGGGAAGCGGAATACCCTCTGGAACAATGAACCCTTCGTAGGCAACACTGATACGGTGAAGCCGAGGATCGCAGGCTCTAATCACGCACCTCGACGCCTGAAAAGCAAAGGAAATGGGGGTATAGCCGAGAATTAAGTGTGCTGCCCGAAGCTGACTGTCAGCCTCGTTCATGTATATTTCGACTTTCAGCAACTTATCCAAGTTTGCCTTATTGACTAACTTAAGATTGGGTTTTGTGTAGCGTCTATCTGCAAAACCGTTGAGTCGAGAGTGAAAATTGTTGGACACAAAAATAATTAAAAAGAAGAAAGTAAACAAAATGTGCTCGCAAACTAAATATTATAGATCTATGACTACGCGCCCACCTGGTGTTCCCTCTACTATCGGGCAAGGCAGACCATCGTGCCATTCCCTAGAGAGAATAATGAAATCCTCCTTTAGGTTCTTGTTTGAAGTGGGAAGGCACTGAATCAGCCTTACCTCAGGATATCTCGACTTGAGATAGTACCCTTGGCCGGTTAAGTGATGGAGGTTGTACACCCAATTCACATCATGATGGGTTAACTTTAGGTCCATTCTCTTATTCAGAGCGTCTATACTTCCCAGGACCCTAAACATGTTTGGAGCACACTGGGTGGGGGATAGCCTAAAGAAGTTGAGGTAACTCCTAGTGATACTACCCATGGGGATAGTCATCCCGCCCTCTATAAAGGCAATCATAGGAATAACTATTTCCCTAGTTTGTCTGGCATCAGCCCATTCCCCTTGGGCTGCGTACCTCATCCGTACCATTGAGGGGATTTTATACTTAGAGCGAAAGTTTCTAATACCTTCCTCGGATTCAACGAGACATCGAAATGGATTCTTTTGTTTCCCTATTTTTCTAAAAGACTTAGCAGAAAAGACTGTTGGGTTTGAAATAAAAGTGGTAAAAACTTCGAGAAGACTTATAGGTTCAAAGGAAGGACCTCGGACAAAGTACGATTATTTGTAGTCGCTAGGAAAATAACGAAAATAGAGAAAGGCAGGTTCAATGTATGAACTTTGAAACCACGTAATCATCGAAGGTAAGGTACAGGGTTAATTTGAGAACGCTTTTATAGTCATATGAGAATTGTGAGCGGTAAAGTTCCCGCTCACAAAACAAGGGAGGCCCTCTGCCGTTTGATTTAAATCTCACCGTCGAACGTGGGAGACAAGGGCATTGCCAAAATTTAATGCTGCCAAAATCGGGATGCTGAAGTGTCAGGGGCATGCCCCAAAACACGCATAGGTACGGGCTTATGACGTCAAAATCCACCTTCTCTCCCGAGGAGTCGAAAAGTAGGATTTTGAGAGGCTATTGTGGGGGCCAGCCAATCAACAGGCCCATTAAGGTCAGGATCGTTAGGCCTGTGGCCCATCCGAGGATGCATATCCGTCCGGGGAGGCCAAGTCAGATCATAAGGGTAATTACCGAAGGAGGGTGGTAGTCAATATCACGAAAGTAGAGTTCCGTGTTCGTCCGAGGACGCCATACTCCTCGGCAGTATGCATCCGAGGACGATCAGAACGTGGTCTTGTTACAACCGGACCTCGGAATTACATCACCACTGAAGATGGGATAACAGACCAAGGGTAAGAAAGAAAAGGCAAACAAATATCTATAACTACAGCTACCTCCGCATTAATTATCTCTCAAGCAACTCTCTGACCACATTAATGTGGAGGTGATACCTGAACAGTAAGGAGGCAGCCTTACAGCTGCCCATAGGAAGTTCCAGAAGGTGCTAGATGGGACAGAAAGAAATCCCCCGAACTCAACCTACACGTGTGTGGTGAGGATGGAACACAGAGGGTGGTATATAAACTGAAAGAAGAACGCCAAAAAGGGATCGGAACAAAAAAGAAAGAAAGAAAGCATAAACTGAAGAACAAGAACGTAAAAAGTAAAAGAACTGTATCGATTACCAAAACAAAACGATCGTTGTGCCAGCTCTGAGCCTTCAATATACGTGAGGGTGAACCTTTTCATTCCACAAAAGTTAATCTAGTTCTTAACACCCACGCTCTACAAATTATATTGTTTGGGCCTATTTACGTGCGAACCCAGTATCTTTTTGGGTCGTTACAAATCGAGTCCTTACAATTTGCATTAGTCTTTATTTTACTATTTATTTATATTCAATTTTAATTATATTGTTAATTTTTTTATAAAAAATAAATATAATTATTGATTAAAATGTAAATCATATAATCATAGATATCCCAAATTTAAAAAGAGTGCAGTATGTGGGATTTAATGTCCATTTTCTTGCTCTACCATGTACGAAAGCAATTATTTCGATGATGAACACAAAATTGAAATTACGAAGAAGTGAGACATGTATTTTTCTGCGTTTTCGTGGCATTTGGAAAATTCAATAATTATTAAACAATTTGTCAAGCTATTGTTTCTATGTTTAGAAGATCAACTGTAACAACAGAAGTTTATATTCTCTCTTTTATCGGCCAAAGACAATTTCATTGAAAAGACGAACATGGACCTCTCAATTGGATCATTCAATTCCTAGCTAGAGATTCTTTCTTCAAGACCATTACCTTTTAAAGGAAGGCGAAATTAAAGAATATTTACTACGAAGTGGCTACTAATGCTAAGTTATGAATGATGTTTGGTTAGAGAAATTGTATATCTGTGCGTTTGATATTAACTTATTTAGTTTTTTTTTTTTGTTATGTTTTACAATATACTTATATTTTGAAAATGTGAAAAAAAATTAGATTTTAAAAAGGTGTATATAAAAACTAAAAACTAACTAAATAAGTTAGACACAAACAAAATAAATATGGAAAAATAGTTACTTACCCTTTATTTTTATATTATTTAACAAAACAATTATTTTTTTCAAAGTATGTAATAAAATACCTCTATTTAACTTTCAAATAAAAGAAGAAGATAAAATATGCACAATATCGAGTTCCACCTCGAACTCGATATTAGCAATATCAAGTTCCAAAAACATGGATATTTTGTTAGATATTTTGAAGAGATGACTGTTTTGTTACTTACTTTAAAAGTAAAGGGTGTTTAGCCATTTTTCTCAACAAACATATATGTATTCCAAATTAGTTACTTTAGTTAAAAAAAATTTATAAACTTTTTATCTAAAAAAGGGAAAAAAAAAAAAAAAACATCTACGAAAAAAGAGACCATGAAGGAATAATACTAAGCATAAATACCTAATTATCCACTCAACATAGGTCATTAACGTAAAGAAAAAGATAACTTTTTTTTTTTTTTTATCCAATAGTCTTCTTTAAAAATTGAAAAACTCCCCAAAAAAAAAGCGGTTTTCTGATGATAGATAAGGCAAAACACCCACTAAGAAATACGGAAACACTTTCTCTCCAAAGAAAAAGAGAGTGAAATCAGTGAGCTACTGTTCCTGCCTTGCCTCAACTTCAAAACAACATCGGCGTCGTTTCCACACACAAAGACATTATTATTATTAAGAATCCAACATGGTATTCAAAGCCTCTCAAAATTCAATGATACCCCAATTAACAAAACACACATACCATCATGATACTATCTAAGAAAAATTGAGAGAGACCCAGTTGGTCAAAACTGGATTTTGCTATGGATCTTCGTGACCCGAACCACCAGCCCCGCTTGGTAGGGGACTACATACTGGGTCCGAGAATCGGGTCGGGTTCATTCGCCGTGGTGTGGAAGTCCAAGCATCGCCACTCAGGCGTTGAAGTCGCTGTCAAAGAAATTGACTTGAAACAGCTTAGCCCAAAAGTCAGTGAGAATTTGCTCAAAGAGATTTCCATTCTCAGCACCATCGATCACCCTAACATCATTCGACTCTTTGACGCCATCGAGGTTTCAATATGATACGACCCATTGTGTTCTTTTCAAGCTTCTCTTTTGCGTTTTATAGATGATTTTTTTTTTTTGCTTTTTTCTCATGATGTTTATAGTTGTGTGTCAA